>NC_081182.1:140982572-141185246 GCF_029867415.1 Vicia villosa
AGGAATGGCTTCCAAACCATTGAAAGGTATTTTGTCAGACACAGGAATACCCAAAAGATTGGCATATTCTTCCAAGGTTGGTACCAACTGATAGTCTGGAAAGGTAAAACACCGGTAGACGGGATCATAAAACTGAACCAGAGTTTTGAGAAGTCCTTCATCAACATGAGTGTTCAAGATAGGCAAAAGCTTTCCATGGCTTTTCCTAAAATCAGAAGGATCTTGTACAAAAGACGCTAACTCTTTCAGTCTTTCCACATTAGGCTCTTTGAAACCGTACCTCTTGGTATGCCTTTTTACCCACTCCATAACCTAATCCTATAATGTTTGCAAAGAAAATTCTCTAATTGTTTGGAAAAAATCATGTTTTTATGGAAAAAGATTTTTTTTTAATTTTTTTATGGATGTATGAATGCATGGATGCATGGATGCCACATATTCAAACATGGTAAAGCGAACATGGTAACGCAAACATGGTACTGTAAACATGGCAACACAAACATGGTAACACAAACATGGTACACACAGGTTCAAAGGTCCAGCGTCACGAGCATGAGGTCAGAGAACCAAACATGGGATAGTTCTAGTTAATCACCTGCAAAACATGTTCTACTGATACGTCAGAGTCTACATCTTTCTTTCAGATATTACCGGCTTTCCATAATTAAACTCATGAGCCAACAATATTCTCAAGAAAAACTCGTCTGAGTGTGGTTCTCCGCATGACAACTAATCCAAGTCTTCACCTGAATAGTTTCTGCACCACAACCTAATAAGGCCAGGATGGGTTGGGGTTCTACAGCCAACTCAGCTTCTACAGTTCAATGAAAGCAATAATGTCTTCGCAACTAAACTTGCTAAACATATATTACAAACAAGGAACCTCCACTGAGCGGAAGGATTCTCACGTGCGCCTGCACATGACTATACCCTCCACCTAATTCTTATGTGTACTTAATCCGGGTTAGGATTTGTCCATAATGTATCACTTGTAACAGAACCACACAAGTAACAGAACCAAAGAACCAAACAAGAACAAAATAAAAACAAAACAAATAGAAATAACCCTTTCTTTGGAAACAATAAAAAGATGGTCCCCAGTGAAGTCGCCATTTTTCTGTCGCGGGGAAAAATCGTTGTCTTTTTTCGGGATGAGACACCTGATGCCTTCTTTGGGCTCGAGTGCTCAAAAAATGATTTTTCTTTTGTACCGACCAAACTTTTTATTGTTTCCAAAAGAGGAAAAGGAAAAAAGCTGCAATAACCTAAAAGTGGGGGAGAGATCTTTGGGTAAGAGGGTTGGTTATACGAAGGGAAGGTATTAGCACCCAACGTATCTATAGTACTCTATAGGTTTCTTTGTTTTGTTTTTCATTCCATGTTATTGAGAGGTTCTTGTGAAATAGGTGGGACCTAAGGTGTTTGTTTGATTATGCTCGCAAAGATCATCGCGATCCTCTGCATACATATCCCTTAGAGGGAATCAGAGCATCTGTAGCTCGGGGTCTACGGGTGCTAAGGTTTGAGTGGTTTGAGAGAGAAGTTTTGCTCGCCAAGGATACGACCTTGTGCCTACGTATTCTCAAAGGGATGTTGAGAAAGTCAGAGCAATCGTAGTTCCCACTTATGCTAGTGGAAGCAAAGGATAAGAGACAAATGTCATCTTAATGCTAGATGTATCTAATCTATATCATCACATACATCTGTTTAATTTTTGTTTGAAAATCTTTTCATTATAAGCCCTGGGCTGTGCCACTTATGGTGCTTAGAATGATAAAGATGTTTTTGTTTGTTTAACCAGCCTTGTGGCAAAAACTTTCAATGAAGTCAGCCTTGTGACAAAAAGTTTTGATTAATCAGCCAGCCTTGTGGCAAAAGTTTCAATGAAGTCAGCCTTGTGACAAAAACTTTGATTAATCAGCCAGTATGGTGGCAAAACGGTTTGATTGATTAGCCAGCCTTGTGGCAAAAAGAAATTTGATTGATTAGCCAGCCTTGTGGCAAAAAAAAGTTTGATTAATTGATTGTTTGTGATGATATAGAAGAGATACTCCTAGCATAGAGATGAAAAATGTCTAATCTCCTAGGGTATTTGTTTTGGATATTTGGGATGCTTATAAGAAGCCCGTGGGTCCTTGTACGAAGCCCAAGAGGAGGCTATCCGAGGGTCCTTGCATTGTAAGCCCAAGAGGAGGCTATGGGAGGGACAATCCAGGGTCCTTGCATTGTAAGCCCAAGAGGAGGCTATGGGAGGGTCACTCGTTTGTACAAAGCCCAAGGGGAGGCATGGTATAGTTGGTTTGAGCTCTTAGAGCGATTTCACCGGGAAACCATACTCTATGTCCTAACCTAAACTAGGGAGTTTCTTTGCACGAAGCCCAATAGGAGGCTATGGGGAACCTAGTGTTGTACTAAGTTGAACAAGCATATATAACACAATCACAAGTATGAACAAGTACGAACAAACATGAACAAGTACATGAACAAATATGAACAGTTATACATATATGACAAAGTGTGTGTATATAATGGAGTTTATGAAGGAAATATACCTGTAAGCATGATCCATTTGTATACACGGGGGCTCGGGACTCATACTCGAGGAGAGGTCCACTTGAATTTATTCAAAGCTATGTAAACAGGTATTCACAAAGGGCTTTGGGACTTATACCTACATGGAGGCCCATGGTATTTTTGGGAAGATTTAAAGAAAACCTTCATTTTTGATTAGTTATTCAAAGTTAAAAATCAAATTGATCGAGATATGTACAAAAAGGTGTACAATGAAATACCTAATTTCATGTACAGGAATGGGACTTATACCTATGTGAAGGCCCATGTTTTATTTACATAAAACATGGTTGATTGTTTATTTACAGACGCGTCGTTTGAAAAACTGTTTGAAAGTTTGTTTTGAAAGAGTTTTCTGTACAAAGAAAAACTGTAAAAGAAAGAGGAAAGGGACTTATACTCTCTAATATTCGAGAGGCCCCACATCGTTTTGAAAATCAATTGATCAATTAAAAAGATTTAATCAATAGTTTCAAAAAGAAATGGTTTATCGTCTTTGAAAAGAATCGCGATCGCTTGTTTTAAAATGATTTGAATTTGACAAAAGTCAACTTAATTAAGTTTAAATCAAATTTTAATGCTTAATTAAGACCTAAGTGATTTAGGTTTTGATCACAAAAATATTTACAAGTGATTAGGTTTGAAAATTAAATGAAAAACAAATATTTAAAGTATTTTAAAACACTTAAAAATGTATCATTTTAAACCTAATTAAAAACATATTAAATAAATCTTTTTTTGTGATTTTTTTTGATATTGTCAAAATATGTATATTAAATAAGAAGTGTTTAAAAAATGAAGAAAAAATAAGTTGATTTGATTGGTTAAATTAAATGATGAAGTTGTGAAGAAAATGAAGAAAAATAGTGTCAAAAAATAGGGTTTGGTCCTGCCAGGGTTTGAACCCACGCCTTAAGGTTCACCACTCAAAACAACAACCAACTGAGCTGCGCGTGCAGCTTGTTTATGATACGCGTTCAACACATTATATTTTAAAACAATTATTTGAATTCTTTGAACGAAAATCTGGCGCCAAGAACACACCCTAACTGAAATTCAAAAATCTTCAAAACTGTGTTGTTTTGATCGATCAAAGGGTCTATCTCACTCGGTTTTTCACGAGGAACATGATGATGCCCTCATAATTCATTTATTTTCACTCTAAGGGGGTCAATTTTCTGATGAACACGAAGAACCCTAATTCTGAGATTGATCATGAAATCGTGTATGTGCAAGATAAATAGCAATTGATTGAGGGTTAATGATCCTCATAGGTGCAGAAACGAGATGGTATGCTCACATTTCATTTATGATGCGTGCAAGTATGAGTTTGAAGTTCATGAGCACTTACCTTAAAAACGGCACACCTGAGAATCGAATTCTTGCTTGGAGGTGTTACAGAGGTTGCACCATAGCCGTTTGCGAGATAGCTCCATTGGATCTGCAGAATTGTTTTGTTAAAAATAATGTTGGAGACGGGAATCGAACCCACGTCTCTGCATATTGGAGACTTTAAGCGCCACTCTCCACTGAGCCAGTTGCTTTTGTTTTCAAATTCGTCACTACAAACTTATATGAAACGATTCAAACGAATGAAAAAAAATAAAAAAGGAAAACCCAGCGCGCCCTTCTTCCTCCTTGGCTCTTTTCTGCAGAAACGTGAAACAACCACCCCTGCAAAAATCCGAATTGACAAACTTGCTTGGCAAATCGCAAAGAGACCATGGCCTAACCCGTAATTGCTCCCTGAGTGCAGCAGTACCACCATCTTCATCTAATTTAACCTAGAATAGGAGATCCCAATTTGAAGCTCCAAGACTCAACAATGGTGAATCTTCCTCCTTGCTATGAATCTCAAATTAAAACATACAGAGACATTATAAACCAACACTTTAAACATTCCAAGCAATCGAAACACATGGATAACACATGAATATACGAAACGGGGATGAATTTGGCGGAGCCAAAACCGTGATGTCACGGGTGCGGTTACGCACGTTCAAGCCTGGGAATCGACTCGACCTCTTCACCATCACCTACAGCCTGCTTTTTGACAACCCAAAGCCCTTGAGCCCTTCTGATTTTGCAAAACGATCTGGGAAGTTGTTTTGGAAAGGAGCGAAGCTTTGGTTGCGTTCTTGTGCTTGCAGAGTTCGTTCTTCTATATTTTTCTCACAATAATATCAAAATAATAAAACCCCCTAAAAGTCACATATGCCCCAAAATATGTACAAACCGAGAGCCTGTATAAAAAAATCGGCCTCCCCTTGTCTCTCCCTATCTTCTCTTTTTATAATGCATATATTAGGGATTTTCTTCTAATGGGCTTAATGCCTAATAACCCAAAATAATCTAAACCTAATGATCTAATACTAAAACTAATAAATAAAAAAAATCCTAATGATGATGTTAAAATCTTAATCCTTATAATTTAAATTAATACTAATAAAAATTTAAAAAACTAAAATATAAAAAAGCTATATGTTTGTGAAGATAAAATAAAAAGGTTAGAAGCAAACATTATAAAAATAAAAGAAGAAAAGTTGGAAGTGGAATTCGAACCCGAAACCTCTCGATTGCACACTTTTACCCTTAAATTTTTACCGACTGCACCAAATCAATCTTTGGAAATAAAATGACATCGACAATTGTAAGAGGGCAAATTTTGGGGTATGACAGTATGTATACATTTTCATTTTTTGTATAAATTTATATTTAACATTTTCCTTTTTTGTTTTAGTTTTGCGCCGAGTCGGACTGCTGCTAGGATTGTTAATTATATAATTCAACAGATGTATAAATCATCTTTTAAGAGCTATGGCGATGTCAAAAATAAAGATGAATGGTTTAAAATATTTAAGGTATTGTTATTTATTTAAGTTGTGCATTTAATTTATTTTTTTAGTTATTGTTATTTAAATGAAATTCTCATTATAATTACTTAACATTTTTATTTTAATGTCATACAACATTGCAGGTGAAATATGTGTGGGATCCGTTGAATGAAAAAATGGTTCAGAAAGTTTTCAATACCAGATGCTCTAAAAGAATGTCTGATATGCTGCGGAGAGTAAGGGAGAATTATAAGCGTCATGACATCCGTCCTAGCTGGATAGGCGAGGAGGTTTTTCAGGAGCTTGTTACATAGTGGAGGACTCCAGAATTCTTGTCTAAATCAGAAACTTTTAAGAAGATGAGGGCATCTGAAAAGGGGGGTTGTGTCAATAGAGTTGGAAGTATTAGTACCGCGGAGCATGTCCGACGATTGGTAAAAATTTTAAATTTTTTAAGTTACATTACATCTTTATTCATAATATATTTTACTAATTATTTTTAATTTTATTATTTAGGCTAAGGAGTTGGGGAGAAAACCATTGATGCCTGAGTTGCTTTCGAGGATCCGGACAAGGAGATCGGGAGGTTTTGTCGACGAACGCACGAGATTGTATCTTGTAAGTAATGAAATTTATGTTGTTTATTTTTTTTAATTTAATAAAAAATTTATAACGTTATTATCACGTGGCAACCTATAAATTGTGGCGTGAATTTCATGTGGCAATTGATAAATTGCCACGTGAAAATTACATGGCAAATCATAAGTTGTGGCGTGAAAATCACGTGGCAACTTTTTAATATATTTTAATTTAGTATACTATGTACATATTTATTTAGTATAATTAAATATGCATGTAAATATTTTAACGCTGATGTTGATCACTATATTTGGTGTGAGGTTATTAAAGAAAAAGGGCCTAATGGTTGCTTTTTTGGGGCTGAAAATTTGGCGTCCAGCTATAGAGCTGGTGATCGCAATCTGTTTCAAAGAATTATAGATGGAGAGGGTGGATCGCGTCAACCAAATCTGACACGGGAATAAGCTGAAACAGTAAGGCAATTGGCGTTAAGTGAGGCGAGATGCGAAAATGAGGCCCTGAGGCAGCAACAAGAGCAGCAGATGGAGATGATGTGGAAGACGCAATCTGATATGGAGCAATTGCATGCGCGGCAGATAGAGGGCATTTTGAAGAAGCAATCTGAGATGGAGGAGCAGATGAGACGATTTATGCAAGGTGGTGGAAATTATCGTAATGTTCTTGATCCAGAGCTGGAGGAGGACATAATGGATGATGATTTTAATCCTGATAATTATTTTCCGAATGATGATGATGTCTCATAAAAACATTTTGTATTTCATTTGTTTTAAATTTATATTTATGCAACTTATTTTACATTTTAATTCATTAAAATATTATTTTTAAATTTTTAGTTTTATTTAATTGAATTTATTATATAAAATTTATTATATGAATTTATTTTATAAAATTTTATTCTATAAATTTTATTATATAAATTATATTATAAATTTTATTATATAAATTTTATTATATAAATTTTATTATATATAAATTTTATTGTATAAATTTTATTATATATAAATTTTATTATATAAATTAATTAATTTATTATATAAAAATACAGTTATACCTGCGTTATATAATTTTTAAAAAAATAAAACATTCAAAGTAGCAACGTGAGACCAACGTCGCTAATAAAGAATTAAATTTTAAACAAATCATGAGAGAAAGTGTTTTTTGCTCTACCTTCTCTCTAAGTCTTTTTTCTTTCTGTTGCCTGTTTGTTCGTGTTGGCAATGGCGTGGCAGCATGTACACAAGAAAAGTTTCAGGAACGTATCATCTAGATGGGATGCATTCCTTACGGAGGGCTACAGGCGAGGGTAGGAGAGAAAATCTCTTCATTCTATTTCTCTAAATTTCCAGACAGATGTAGGACGATGGATATTTTCAACTTGTTTGGTTGTGTGGGGGAAATCTTGGAGGTGGTGATACCTCCATGGCGTAACAAATTCGGGAAACGCTTTGGGTTTGCTAGATTCAAGGAGGTGAAGGATGAGAGAATGTTGGCGGTGAAGTTGGATAATATTCAAATTGATGGTAGAAAAATTCACGCTAATCAACCAAGGTTCAATAGGAATGAAGGGAAAGAGGTTCCGGTTAAAACTCAGAATCGTGATGGAGGCAGGAGGGAACCGACTCAGGTGAGGGAATCGGCTCAGGTGAGGCTTAATAGGTGGGTGGACAGTTCCAAGTCTTTTGCTGCAATTGTCCAAGGGGGGGGGGGGGGGAGAAGAATGATAACCAGAATCATAAGATGAATCAGAACCATAAGCCTTTTTTCTCGTACTCTTCTCAATCTTCGTTGAGGGATCGATGGAGTAAGGCGTTTATTGGGGAAGTGATTTTCGCAGGAGAATCGTATAATATCCAAACGCATATGGAGATTGAAGGGTTCTTTTCTGTAAAAGTTCATCCTCTTGGTGCAAATCTGTGTTTATTAGAGGAAATGGAGGAAGGAATTATTCCAGAACTCATTAATGAAGGACAATGGTGGTGGAAACAATGGTTTAAATCGATCAGGCCATGGAATCCGGTGGATGTTGACTGTGAACGGGTGGTTTGAGTGAGAGTTTATGGTGTTCCCTGCCATGTTTGGGGTACTGATTTCTTTGAATCTCCGGCAAATCAGATTGGTTCTTTTATTTGTGTTGATGATAACACTTTATCGGGTGTTAATATGGACATAACAAGAATCATGATGAGGGTACCTTTTAACTTTGTTCTAAAAAACTACATGGAGGTTTCTATTAATGGGGAGACATTTAGTCTAGTTTTCCGTGAAGACACTTATAGCCCGGTTAGAATTGCAGCGAAGAAGATTTCTACGCCGAGTATGCAATCTAATTCTTCCTCAAACTCTGATTCTGTTTCTATGGCCGAGAACCATGGGAGTGGGGAGGAGATAGAGGATGAATATGATGTAGTGAATTACAAAATGGATAAAGATGAAGAGCTCCTTAGCAGAAAACGTGAGGGAGCTGATCATATTTTACACGTTTCTCCACGTGAAGATGTAGGTCGTCAGAAGAATAGTGATAACACATTGGGTGTTGAGTCAAAAAGAAGGGAGGCGGGCGCTACTTTTGATAATGCAATCCAGAATATCTTAAAGAAGAAAAGGAACAATCTTGGAACATGTTCTCAATTTTCTGCTTCTTCTTCTGATCGTACTCTATCAGGGCTACCAAATTCAAAGGTTAAAACCTTTCCACCTTCTGTTCAATGTGGGGCCATGCTTTCTTCTAAAGTTGGTGATTCATTAAAATCTGAGGTTGGGGTTTTACCGAGAAAAAATAGGAAAAAGAAAAAAGTATCCCTTAATTCTCTTTCTTTAATGGTTGGGCCCAGGGGCGTTTTTAAAGGAAAGCCCATTAGGTAAATTGTCAAAAATCCTGTTTACTTGGTCAGGGGCGGTGAAGAGGATATAGAAGGCCCAACACATGTTTTTCCTCTTAAGTGTTTTCCTTCAGATTCGATTCCCTCTTCCAGTAACAGTGGCAATGCTGCGCGAGACTCTTTTGTTAATAATCCTAGTGATTCAGATATAGTGAGGTATAATTTTAGAACTCTTTCAAATTTTGGCATTTCTTGTGATGATAAATTGAACGAATCTATCTCTAAGCTTGGTGTGGTTCCCGGCCAACATGAAGGATTCTCTGAATTGTTTTCCAGCATCTTATTCTTCGGAGCCTGTAGGGATGGAAGGTAAGAAGGTGATTTTGAATTGTTTTAAATGATTATTGGGAGTTTTAATATAAGGGGTGGTGGTAGTTTGATTAAACGAAAAAGAATTAGGAGATTGATTGGTATTGGTAGGGCGGATTTTTTTCTAATTCAAGAAACTAAAATGTAAGAATTTTCTGATTCTATTGCTAACAGTATGTGGGGTCTGAATGATGTGGATTTTTCTTATTCTAGTTCGGAGGGTATGGCAGGGGGGCTTCTGTCGATGTGGAGCCCTAATACTGTTTCTGTTTTGGCTGGTTTTTGTGGCTCGGGTTTCCTCGGATCGAAAGTTGTTTGGAAGGGTGATGTCTATTATATTGTGAACATTTATTCTCCTTGTTCTTTGACTTTAAAACGTCAATTATGGGCTCGCCTTTTGGACTTGAAAAATTCTAACCAAGATGGGGAGTGGATTATAGGTGGGGATTTCAATGCCGTGAAGAAGCGGAGTGAGAGAATTGGGCTTTCTTTAAGAAGTGGCAACGTGGAGTGGGAAGAATTCTCGGATTTTATTGTTGATAGTGGTTTAGTTGATGTTCCTTGCAAAGGCAAGAAGTTCAGTTGGTTTAGTGGGGATGGTAAATCTAAAAGTAGAATTGATAGATTTCTTGTCTCCGATATTATTATTGCGAAGTGGGGTGTGGTTGGTCAATGGATAGGATCGAGGGATGTTTCCCACCATTGTCCGGTTTGGTTTTTGGTTGATAAAGAAGATTGGGATCCTAAACCGTTCAAATTCAATAATGAATGGTTTAGTCATAAGTCTTTCTTTTATTTTGTTGAGGAAGAGTGGAAGTGCTTAGATGTGCAAGGGAGAGGTGATTTTGTTTTGAAAGAGAAGTTCCGTATGATTAAAGATAGGTTGAAGTGGTGGGAAAAGAATGTTTTTGGAAAGATTGATTTGGATGTTGAGGAGGAGGTTAGAGTTTTGAATGATTCTGATGATAGGGAGTATTGGGAGGAGGAGACTCACTTAAATAAGATTAAAGCTTCAAAGAGTATATTGTTTAATCTCAAGTTAAAGGAGAACATGCTTATTCAAAAAGCAAGATTAAAGTGGCTAAATGATGGGAACTCTAATAGTCGTTTTTTCCATAGAATTATGAAAGAAAGGAGGAGGAGAAACCATATTAGCTCTTTAAATTCTATTGAAGGGGTTGTGAACTCGGTCAAAGAAGTGAAGGCGGTTGTGAGAGATCACTTCGAAGCCAAATTTAAGGAGGAGCATCTTGTTAGACCTTTGTTGGATGGTATTGGTTTTAAATATTTGAGCGAGGAAGAAAGTCTAACTCGTGAGGTTCCTTTTTTGCTTGAGGAGATAAAAGAGGCGGTGTGGAGTTGTGACGGTTCTAAAAGCATGGGTCCGGACGGGATTTCTCTTCTTTTTATTAAGAAGTGTTGGTCTTTTTTAAAAGAAGATGTTCTATCTTGTTTTAATGATTTCTTTTCCGGTGCGGTTCTTTCCAAATGTATTATTTCTTCATTCCTCTCTTTAATCCCGAAGAATGACAATCTGTTAGACCTTGATGATTATCGTCCCATTTGCCTTGTGGGATGCATTTACAAGATTATTGCGAAGCTTTTGGCTAGTAGGATAAAAAAAGTTCTATCTTCGATTATTTCCAATTGTCAAAACGCTTTCTTCCCGGGGAGACAAATGATGGATGGTGTGCTTATTGCTAATGAGGTGGTGGATTATGCTAGTAAGGAAGGTAAGGAGTGTCTTCTCTTTAAGGTTGATTTGGAAAAAGCATACGACAAAGTGAGTTGGAATTTCCTTAGGTATATGATGCGGAGGTTGGGGTTTGGGAAAGTGTGGATGTCTTGGATGGAGGCGGTGGTTTTCTCGAGTAAAATGTCGGTTCTTGTTAACGGTAGCCCAACTAAGGAGTTCGTCGTGGAAAGGGGTATTCGTCAAGGAGACCCGATTTCTCCTTTTCTTTTTGTTATAATAGTGGAAGGTTTAAAGGCTTTTGTGGGAAGAGCGATGGAAAACGGTGATTTTGTAGGTATTAATGTGAACGGTAGATGCTTTATAGATATGCTTCAATTTGCAGATGACACTTTGTTAATAGGTGATGGGAGTTGGAAGCATCTATGGGCTATAAAATCGGTTTTGAGGGGTTTTGAAATGGTGTCGGGATTGGGTATTAACTACCATAAGAGTAAGTTGATTGGTATTAACATTAATCCTCACTTTATGGGAGTTGCTACTAATTTCCTTTCTTGTAGCACGGAGGATAAAAAGTTCAAATTTCTCGGGATTTATATTGGTTCAAATCCTAGGAGGGTTTCTTCTTGGAAACCTCTTTTGGATAATGTTAGGAGGAGATTGAACTCTTGGAAAGACTGGTGGATTAGTTTAGGAGGGAGGATCACTCTTCTTAAATCGGTGTTGAGTAGTTTGTCCATTTTTATCTTCTCTTTTTACAAAGCTCCTAAGAAAGTGATCGGGGAATTGAATAAATTGCAAAATAACTTTTTGTGGGGTGGAACGGAGGAGAAGAGGAAGGTGCATTGGGTGAGTTGGAACGACTTGTGTCTTCCGATGGATAAAGGGGGGCTTGGTTTTAGAAGGTTGGAGGAGTTTAACAAAGCGCTTCTTTTGAAATGGAATTGGAGAATTTTTGGTGCTTCTAATGAGTTGTGGTTTCGGGTTTTAAAGGCGCGGTATGTGGATGTGAAATTAAGGGCAAGCGGTGGAATAAATTATTGTGTGAAGCCTAAAGCTTCATCGGTGTGGTGGGCGGATTTATCTTCGTTGGGTAATAAGTTACCAAACGATTTTTTTACTAACAATTTTATTTTTTACATCTTTTTGGCATGCTAATTGGTTGAACGGAGGAATTTTAAAGAATCTCTTCCCGGATCTTTTTAACGCTTCTCTTTTGCAAGATGCTTCAATCGGTGCCATGGGTGGTTGGAGTGAGGGGAGGTGGCTTTGGGGGGATTTTGGTATTCCTGCAGCTTCTATGATTCATCCGAATGCTGATTTGATTCGGTTATGCATGTTGCTGGATGGTGATGCCGTTTTACGGCCCGACAGGCCCGACACGGTAAGGTGGCAGCATTGTGAGGATGGGGTTTTTGTTGTCTCTTCTTGTTATAATTGGTTGAACTTGCAGCATATTCCTCTTGGCCCGGATAATCGCTTTCAATCGGCTTTTAGTGCTTTATGGAAGGTGGATGCGCCTTTAAAAGTTAAGGCGTTTGGTTGGAGGTGCTTCCTCAATAAGCTCCCGACGAAAGACTTGCTTTTGTGTAAAGATATTCTTAATTCTTCCTCAAATTTAGAATGTTCTTTTTGTGGTGACTGTCATGAATCGTTATTACATTCTTTCTTATCTTGTCGGAATTCTGGTATTGTTTGGAGGGAGTTATCCGATTGGTTAGGAATGAATTATCAAAGTTTTTCGAATTTTAAGGAGGGATTTTGTCATTGGAGTTCTTTTTGCCGAACTAAGAAAGTCAAAAGAGGAAAGGAGGGAATCATTTGGTTGGCTATTATTTGGAGTCTTTGGCTTCGTAGGAATGATATAGTCTTCAACAATGCTTTTTGGAACTCGAGGTGGTTTGGAGTTGTAAGGCCCTAATTTGGAGGTGGTCGTTCATTGGGAAAATTACTCACTCCAATTGTAATTTCTATGAGTTTAGCAATAACCCATTGTTTTACTTATCTTAAAGTTTCAATTGGTTTGTAATTTTCTTTGTTTTTGGTCTTGTGCCTTTGTACTTGGTTGTGGTTGATCTATAATATATTTATCTCTTGCTTTCAAAAAAAAAAAACGTCGCTAATAAAGTCAATGTCACAGCCCCCACACCTGCCACACCTGCTCTGCGTGCAGGGACATGCTCCCATATAAATTTATTGCGACGTGGGAATCACGTCGCAACCTTCTGACGTGTTTTCCACGTCGCTACAGCTTTGCCACACGTGCTCCTACGACATAGCAGTCCACGTCGCTATTGTTTGATTGTGACGTGATTTTTAACATTGCGGCGTGGCATCCACGTCGCTGTAGAGTTTTTTTTTAGTGAAATTAATATAATTCTAAAATTAGCACCGCGTATTGTCTTGGTTCATATTATAGAATATGAAGACATACAAGCAGTTTGATAAGAAATTAGTATAACCCTAAAATTAGCACCATGTATTGTCATGTTCAAATTATAGAATATGAAGACATGCTTAGAGACGTGTTCATGCTTAGAGACGTGTTCAGTTTCTATAATCTATAATGAAGCAGGGGGCATGTATGGATTCTACAATCCCGACAATATCAATAAGTTGAAGAAAAAAAACACATTGCATAAATCATGTAATCAAGAATGAGTGTAAAATGAGGCAATCGGAAAATAAAGATAGATTCAAACAAATTTGATTTAAAATGAGATAGTAGTTAGTATTTAGACTTAAGGATTTAGGGGGTGTGAAAAAAGCCTTTTTGAAGTGAGGGGAAAATAAAAGAGTTTTTTTTATTTTTATTGAAGGGAGTTTTAGTTCTAGAATTTATGAGTAGGACCGTTCATGGTACAGTTCGTTAGAAAAATTGAATCGATTTGAACTAAATTATAGTAGTTTCTAGAAGTTTTTAAAAGACTCAATTGAAAAAATCCATCTTAATTTTTATATTATTTTTTTGCTAGGTAAAAGAGGTCTAGGTTGTATTTTTTGAAAAACAAATATATTAAAAAAAAATTTGTCTAAAATGAAGAGCTGTATGAGATTTTGTTTTTGTTTAGAAATTATTTTCTCAAAAAATAAATGAAAATAAATTTCATGAAAAAGTTGGGGCTTTCGGATAAACTTTTGTCTTGAGAGCTTATTTAAGTGAAACATTAGGACTTTTTTAAGTTTCAAATATCTGTGGGCTGAGATTGGACAGAGATTCAGGTCTTAAATTGGTCACAAGTCACATTTAGACAAAACAAACAAATCAATCACTTTTGACCGTTAGGTCAAAAGATAAAAGAAAGAGAAGCCTAAGCTAAAAAGAAAAGCAAAAAATCAACCAAAAGAAGGAGACATAAAAGTATGAGACTAAAATAGTGCAAGTAGTAATTGAAGAGAAATTATACTGCATTTAGGGCACGTTTGGAATCAAAGTAAATTAAACAAAACCACAAATACATTGTGATTTTATTGAAATTTTCAAGTATAGCTTTACCAAACATAGACTAAATTTGTGATAGCATACCTAAAAACAAAGAGAAACCTTTAGAAACTAATTATTAAAAGATCCATAAACATCATTATTATTATATGTGGTTTCAACTGTTGGTTCTTTTCTAGTTCACAGTTTGAACAACTCTAGTTAATTAAGTAATAGCATGCATGTATATAAATGGTTCTTTACTATATAGACACATTACATGCAACTCTTCAAGTACATTAATAAACGATTTTTCGTTCCGTTTTTCCAGCGTATCATCACCTGCATTCAAACGTAGAAAAACGAAGTAATTAACAAACATTTATCTATAGGTATGAGAAATATATATAGTAGAAGATGAATATGAATGAATGCTTGCTTACACAAGCTGAAGAGCGGTTTGGTCTTGACGCGAATACTCCTGCTGGTCTGATCCGAGAAGATTTACGGGAAAGAAGTTTCTGTCATAGGTCTGTGAAGGTATGGACTGATCACACATTGTTTCTGGCATCAGGTTTTGTTGCTGTTGTTGAGCTCTTTCATGTTCAGCTATCTGCAACATGTTCAACAAATTTTTATCACCATTCATTTTGTTTAAATATAAAGAGTACAGTACATGTAAGGAGAATGAGAGAAACCTTAGCTCGGAGATAGTTGTTATGGTTTTGCAGCTCAATTTCCTGCAGATTATCAACAGATTTTGGCATGTAAGTATTTGAATGAAACTAACAGAAATGTAACTATTGCATTGCAGTAGCATTTTCATGCAGTTAAGGGCAGTAAGGATTTTGGCCTTTGATTTGAGATCTAAAAGTTAGACAAGTATCGAAAAAATCACACAAGTGTCTTCAAAATAATTGTTTTTTTCTTTGCTTCTACACTTTTTGAATTGATGTCCAACACTTGTATCAGTTGTATGAGACTCGTAAAATACGTGTCGAACAATTCAGACAAGTGTTTCAAAGAAATATTTTTTTCTTTGCTACAACAGACCTTATATATTTTTGGACAAATCTCACACAAATCTAAAAGAGTTAAACATAAATGAATGTCAAGTAGTATTATATATGAGGAGGGGCTGATGTCTTATATTTTTGACATTATCGGTGTCCAAATGTCCTATTGTGTATTGTGTCTGTGTTAGAGTATGTGATTCATAGGCTTCAACCTTTAAGATAATGCAAAGATAAAAGCAAAAAATGTTGGAGACTACAGCCCGTTCCATAATCAGAATTCAGACGAGGAAGAACAATATACTATGAAAGCTGACATGAGAAAGTATAAAAGGATGCATCAAAACTAGATGAAGACCAGACTACATAAGAAGGAGTGGGAAGCGAGGAAGGATAAAAGGCATGAAAATGAAATCCAAGAAAATGGAATTGAAAGAAAGCATTCAGAGAAGGCCATCCAACAACATCACACCTCTAATCCTAAAACTATCCAACAACATCACACCTCAAATTCAGTGATCAAAATATAGAGGTATCTCGTTTAGAATTTGCCGATGGAAACAACGATAATGGGGCCAAATACGATAAAAGTATTTTTGTTCGAAGATATAAGTTATGTGAAGTGAATGCTTTATAAGGGTGGTGCTCTTTTTGTTCTGGAGATTGTCAATGGGGGAAACTTCAAGGCAGACAAACACTTAGGGATCAAGTGAATAATGTGGGACGTAAGTTAGTTTTGTTGTCTTGTATCTAATACCAAAGTTCTATCTATCTTTCTTCATAGCTTTCTTAGGTATTGTCTCTAAACTTGAATCCTTTTTCAATGTTCAAACATTTTATGTAGGGTGGAAATGAGAATAACATGAGAGTGAAGAAGCTTAAATTGAAAATGTATGCGATGGAGTGTTTTCGGTGGCAAGTGTATCCGATCTGGTTTCCAAGTCTAAGGAGATGTAACACGATCATTTTAAAAAATGAGACGTTTAGTTTTATCAATTGTATGTCGGAGATAGTGCATTATTTTTGGAAGTGGTTGCTCTCTAGTTTTAAACTTGGGAGTAATTGTAATTTTCACGTTTGGAACATTCTTCCGCTCACTTGTTTTGAGTAGCGTTTTTTTTGCTTTGTAGCGGTTCTTCCGCTCACGTTTCACACTTGGACATTGTAAAAATAGCATTTTGAGTAAATTAAACTCAATTTTTTTAAACAAAGAGGCAAAGGTGCCAGAGTTGATGAAAATGATAGGCGATAGTTGAAAATGAGATTTTAGGTGAAGAAGAGATACATTAACAAGACAACAAAGATATAACATGAGCAAAAAAAACAACCACAGTCTAGAAATACAACTAGTCTCATGCCAAAGAAACACTACCACTACTAAGAGAGCTAAAATAGAAAGGAGAAGGACAAGAAAATGCCAAAGATCAACCAAGCAATCAACCTCTCACACTCGTTATCTTCCTATGCAATTTGAGAGTAGGTGTTGTTCATCAAGTTTCACTATATAAACACTCATACGTTTGACATGTAATCTTTCATGTATGGGTGTTATTGTTGATTATTGTAATAACATTCATTGTAGGTTTCATTTTCATAATTTACATTTTGTTCATGTTAGGTGAGTGACTAATCAAGCCGCTCATTATTTAGTAAAATATGTTATTTATATAGAAAAATACTTAATAGTAAGAAAAGTGAAATGAAGAAAAGCAAAAATAAATCTCAACCATTATTTATCATAACCACTCTATGATTTCTATTAAAAAAAGAAATATAATTTATAATAAATCAAAATTATTCATTAAATTAATGACACATGTATATTCTTATGTTTCTTGTTCATATTCTTTCGTACTAAATAGCATTACTCATTTATATATTACTGTCTTCGGTCTTTTATAAAAGACACTTCAGTCAATAAAAGTTGATGTATTTTAAAAATATTGTCTCAGCCATCTGAAAATAAGTGGTACGCAGTTTGTTGTCTGTTTACGATATAAATTTATTTATATATAATAATATCTAATTATAAAAAATGTACTAAACACAACAACTTTTATAAAATGCCTCCAATAAAAAATTAGAGATAGTATTTGTTTTTAATAGGTAATGGATCTATTAAAAGGAGTATAAGGTATACTCCACCCGATTACAGAATGGAGGACCCCTACGTCCTAAAACAGAGGAGAGGTAGGGTATTTCACACATAAAAGTTACTTGAATATAAAAGTTTACAAAAGGAGCACATCCACTTCCACGCATTAAAGACTATCTCCGACAAACACACATCAAAGTTGAAAGACTCTCCCTTAAAGATGATGGTATTGCGCTTCAACCAAAGACTCCACACCGTAGCCAACCAAATGTCCGCAGTTGTTGTCCTTCTATATAAACTCTCCACGTTTTCGCAAGAGGAGAAAAAACCATCAAATTCCCCCAAATTTATTTCATCAAAGTTTTCGATCCAGTTGTAAAACTTCCTCTAAATTCTACCCGTTATCGAGCAAAGACCTCAAAGATGCGCTAAAGATTCCAACTCCAACGAACAAAACACACAACATAAATCATTTGTATTCAACAAAATACCCCTCTTGAATAATTGATCCTTAGTAGGCATCATATTGAGCAAGATTTTCCAACCAAAATTTGTAATTCTGAAAGGACTTTAATTTTCCATAAATAGTTTATGGCTTTCACCACGTCCGCAGAAATAGAAGAAATAGAAGAACTTGCATTAAAGTGCTCAAAGCAAGACTTTGCCGTAAAATTTTCATTAGATCCCTTCGACCACTCGTAGATATCCTCAATGTTATCCTCCAAAACCAAATTGTGCATTAGATCCTCGAACTCAAGATGTAAACTAGGCTGCATAGCTTCTGCATTCTCGAGAATAGCCGCAAAATTCTAAGCCCAGTCGTGATCGGACTAGGAACCACCTGCAGTGACGGAACTGCACGGGTCTGCTGGCTGCATAAACAACTTTGGGTTGGCCTCTTTCAAAGGTTGAAGACCGTGCCACCTTGAATTCCAAAATGAGGTTCCCTCACCATTTCCGATACTACAATTAACAACTCTTGTAAAACGGTTACACGGCGGAAAAACATAATTATCAAAGGTAATGAGATCTCTCCACCAAATGCAATCCCTCTTATTCAACACACTTTTATCACCAATAAGAAGCTTAGTCACCGGATCACCATAACACGTTCTTAAAATTCCACTCTAAACCAAATCATGCTCATGCAAAATCCTTCATTTCCACTTATTCAAGAGTGCCAAATTCATAACCTCCACATTTTTGACACCAAGACCACCCTTTACTCGAGGGTTGCAAACAATGTCACAACTCACCCAATGAATAGTCATTTTATTCTCACAACCACCCCAAAGGAAGTTACTTTGAATTGAATGAATTTCGCGAGAAGGCACTTTATAGAAAGATAAAGAGTAATTTGAAATTGCGTTTAAAACTGTATTCGATCAAAGTAACAAGGCCCTCTAGATAGGTGTCTTCCTTTCCAAACAGCCAACCTACTCCTCAAGAGGTTAAGAGAATCTATTCACATAGAAATTTTTCTTGGATTATCACCAACTTTGACACCAAGGAACTTAAAGGGTAAAGAATCAACATAGCAAGATAGAAAGACTGAGGCCACATTTAAAAGTTGATTCCCACATTAAGGCCATAAAGCTTACTCTTATGGAAATTTATCCTCCAGCCCGACATCATTTCAAATCCTTTAAGAGTGGCTTTCATACTCCACAAATTTTCACTTTCACCAATCCACCACAATTAAAATATCATCCGCAAATTGAAGCATGCTTACTTCCTCCTCTTTGTTTATCTTAAACCCGCGAAACTCTCCTATCTCCCTTGCTTTCCTCATAAGAGCTGTTAGGACCTCCATCACAAAAAAAAAACAAGAATGGTGAAATAGGATCTCCTTGACGAAGACCACGCTCGACCATAAAATCCTTCGTAGTACTTCCATTAACAATAACGGACATGCTACGAGAGAACACACTTCCTTCCATCCATTTTAACCACCTCTCTCCAAACCCCATTTTCGTTAGTATGAACCTCAAGAAGTTCCAACTAACGCAATCGTAGGCTTTTTTAAAATTAACTTTCAAGACCATACAACTTCTCTTCTCTCTACGTGCCATATCCAACACCTCGTTAACCATGAGGACGCTGTCCAAAATGTTTCTACCGGAAATGAAGGCGGATTGATTGTCCGACACCAACTTCCTCAAAATATTTCTTAACCTAGATGCCAAGAGTTTAGAGAACACCTTGTGCAAGCTTTTCACTAGACATATAGGCTTATATTCGGATAAGAATTGTCATATAGACTGAAAAAAAATTCAATTGCATTTTTGGAGTCTTGACTTTGAATTTATTGTCTGACATTCTTTAATAAACTTCTTTATGCATAAAAAAGCAAATTTTGTTTTTTTTAATAAGCAACTGATATTAATAAGGAGTATGATGGATACTCCACCCGACAACAGCAAAGCGGAAAACTCATACTTCTCAAAACAATTGAGAGGGATGATATTCCATATGTGAAAATTACAATTATCCGAAAGAACATAGAAAGATTGAAGCCAAGTCCAAGATAAATAAACTACTCCCGTCATGCACTCGGTGAAGCTATACGCCTCATTTTTGAAAATGATCGCGTTTCGCCTAATCGAAATGCACTATATCGTAGCAAGCCAAATGACCGCTACCGTAGTCCTCTTAGCTTTAATCTTCACCTTATGAAAAAACCCAAAAAATCCCACAAACTCCTCCAATGATAAACCATCTAATGGACCAATCCACTTAAACACTTTACACCATATTTTAGCGACAACAGTGCAACCCCCTAAAAGATGCGGTCAATTCTCGTTCTTCGAAAGACAAAACGCACACCGTTGATCATTAGGTGTTGTATCATTTGTATGTTTTTTAAATAATTTGATTATTTGATCATAAGATTCAATTATTCAATTTAATTAAAATGACTTAACATTTTTACTGGTTTTGATATTTTTTATTCAAAATCAAATTTAAACCAATCCAACTCTTGTGTTCACTACTAATTTTTGTATGAAATGTTACTATTATCATCTACATACTTATTTTAAAAACAACCAGCTTCTTATGATTGAAGTACACCTTTGTACTCCCTTCATAATGATATATATAAATATTTTATAGTTAAAGAACATAAAAATAGAGAGAGTATTATTACCCGCTTTTGCATGAACTCCACATCAGCAAACAACGTCTCATGCTGGAAAAAAAATATTAGTACATTAGTTCAAAAGCAATAAACATATACCAAGCAGGAAAATGGAATGTAATATATTATTATTTTTATTTTGAATTGTAAATATATATTAATTATAATTACCTTTCTAGATCTAACTCTGCTTAAACCTTTCTCCAATCTACCCTCAAGATTCTTTAGTTCCTTCAGACTCAATGATCCAAGAGCTTCACCAAGGATGTGTCTTCATAAAAAATTACTCATTTATAAATTATTCAATGAAAATAAACTATTTAAATTAAAATTCATAAATAAATAAATAAATAAATATATAAGTAAATCAAACTGACCTATTTAGATTCTGAATATCTCGAATCTGTCTTCTCAATTTTGATGATTCTTGCTGGTAAAACTAATATTGGAAAAATATATATATTTGAGTACTATTTTAGTAATTTTGTGCTAATTAAAAAATTATAATTGAAATATTATGTAAATAAATTTAATTACCTGGGTATTAGCTTCAGATACAGATTCTGCATTAGTAGAAGCAGCACATGCTTTTTTGTACCTTTCAATTGTTGCTCTAACACTGCAAAATAATACAACATATTGTAGAAGTGAATACTCACAATAAACTATAATCTCTTAAAAGAAATAATAAAAAAAATAACAAACAAGTGATTTAAGAACCAAAAAATATTAGTTAACATTTTATTAACCTTTCATTAAACTTAGAATATATATAAATATTCCCATTAAAAAATAATTATATAATTATTTACCATTAAAAAAATCATAGAATTTATCTTAAAAAATGTTTAACCCTAAATTGTTAGTTTCTAGTTGTCTTTGTCTAACTAGCTCATGATCCAACAATATATATATATATATATATATATATATATATATATATATATATATATATATATATATATATATATATATATATATATATATATATATATATATATATATATATATATATATATAATATGTCAGTTCCCTATTCATCATAGTGTAATAAAATTACCAATGAGAACCTTTTTTCTTAATTAGTATAACACCTCGATTACCACAAAACCCTTTAAAGATTTCCATACATGATTTTAGTTTTTCTTCCAAAGAACTATAGATGCTGTGTCAGTATACAACACTGAAAATTAAACTAAGAAATGAATGTCATCAACTCCACAATTTTCTCATTGGATCGTACTCTTTTTCATTATTAATTTCTTTTCACTATTTTAATCACCAAAAAATTTCTTACACAACACAAACTAGTTCAAACTCAACCTAAGTTTCATTCTTTTGAAATCTAAAGAATGTAAAAGTAGAACTTTTCCAAAGAGTTGATTCATATAAGGACGTTTATAATGTAAATGAAAACTTTCTTTTCTAATGAAAATTTCCAAAATACATAATTGAGAGTAGGTAGAGAATTCACGTCAAGTGTTGAAGCTTTATTTCCATAAACATGAAAGAAATGAAAAAAGATGAGAAAGAGATGAATGCTTTTCTTTTAGCTATTATTAGAATCTGATAGCTTGGTCTTACTTTTGGATTCAGAGGGTAAAAATCGAACGATCAAGAAGAATAATATCTAGTATTTTTTTTTTATTAAATTTATAGAAAATTAGCTTGAGAGATTTTTATAAAAAATGATGAATTAAAATGGATGACCCCTCAGAAGAATAAATATCATTATGTCTTGTTGTCCTTAGTGAAATACTATGAAATTACATCTCACGTGAGCAATTTATTGTATTTTAAAATTTTATTTTATAAAAATACATACATGGATTTTTAATTAATAAAAAAAAAAATATTTTAGTTTATTCAATAATATTGTGTAAAAAACATAATAGTATATATTTATTTATTTTAATTACACATTTTCTACAAGAATGAATTGAGTTTTTTTTTTTTTTCAATCATGCTTAAAAATTTTATTTTTCATACCCTAAAGTTTGATGAGTATATATACTATCAACAAAATTAGTTTAAAAAGTTAATTTATTTTAAAGTAGTAATATATTAAAAATAAAATGACATTAAATAATTCAATAATATGTACTTCTTTAATAGCAAATTAATATATTATACAAAGATGAAAAACCATCAAAGGACAAGTATCAATAATATGTACTTATCAATTAAACTTTAGGAATACCAAACTGTTAAACTTATACATTCACTAACTTATACATTAAGTGAATCAATTCAAGACATTTATTAAAATAAGAAAAGTAGCAAATTAATTGCACAATATTTTCAAAACCCTTTCTACCAAAAATTTGTTGTGGAAAACAATGAGTCATGGACATTTATAATACCCATGCGGGTGAGGAAACCCTAACTGCAACATGCTTCCTTGACCATATTGTCAAGTACAAAATTTATGAGGGTGGGGAACATAATTTAGACTTTTATGAATCAAAATATAGCTTCATATAATTAGTCACAAATTTTTATAAAACATTGTTTTAATTTTAAATCTTAGAAATCTATAAACCCTTGAAACCCTAATATATAGTTTTCATTTTAACATTTTTATATCTGAAAAATATTTATAATTAATGGTTATGTTAGTTTCTGATCTCGAACTTAGGACGACTCTGTTAAAAACTCTTTTAATATCTCTTAAATCAACCGCCGAACTATCTTTCGTTTATAAAATTGTTTTATATTATCATCATCTAGATAGAAAAGTCGATATTTTATTTTTAAAAAAACTTACTAATTAGTTTATAAAATAATTTTTGACTCTAAAATATGAAAGGGATTAGGAGGTGAGAAGTGAAAATTTTTCTTTTATATTATCATTATCTAGAATGAAAAATCAATATATTATTTTACAAAAACTTATTATTTTGTTTATAAATAACTTTGGACTCTAGAATATGAAAGGGATTAGGAGGTGAGAAGTGAAAAATTTCAAACCCTAAGTTGTAATTGGATGAATCAAAGTAATGATGGATGTGAAGAGAGTCAATGAGTGCATGACAGCTTTATCTGGCAGATTTTTGTAAGTTTCATGGTTGATGACATGTGAAGGGAAAGAGAGAGAGAAAGAAAAAGGATTGGAAAAAGGTTCATAGCATGGGAAAATTTACACCAACAAGCTAAGATTTCTCTGACCTAGAAATCTTTCTAACCCTAATTAAAGCTGTTGCTCTTGTTCTTCTATATTTTCTACATATTCTTCCATCTCTTACCTCAGATCTGCAAACTTTTCAAAGTTCCAACAAAATAATATTTTCAAGAAAGAATAAAAGGACTAAGCATCATGAAGTATACAAAAAATCAAATAGAAACAAACCAAAACTGATTTTTTATTTATAAAAAAAAAAACAACTAATTAAAGAGAAAAAGAAATGAAAAACTTTGTTTTGGAGATTTGAAATTGTTTAGACTCAAACCTGTTGTTAGCATACTCGTACAAGCGGCCGCGAGTCGAGAAGACAACGAGAGCAACTTCAGCATCACAAAGAACGGATAATTCATAAGCTTTCTTAAGCAATCCGTTGCGGCGTTTGCAGAAGGTGACTTGTCTATTCGTAGTGTTCTCGATCCTCTTGATTTCGATCTTTCCTCTTCCCAATTTCTTTTGGGAAGATCCTTCTCCACCTTCACTTGGTATCTCCATGTTTGATAGCTACAAAATTGAAGTTAATTAATTCATCCCTAATCTTCTCAATTAATTCAATCATCAAATATCTATAATAAAAAAAACAAATTCAAGAAGATCAAGAAGGAATAGAGAAAAGAAGAAGTGTGATCTAGAATTTTTTTTGGCATGCTATACTATACTCACCATGAAAAGAGAGGAACAACAAAAAGGAAAATTTAGGGTTAGATTTGAAAGAAACAAGTGTTGGTTGGTTATACCTTAAGAATTTGCACTAGGTAGCTATTTGTAGAGGTTTGGT
The DNA here is from genome assembly GCF_029867415.1 of Vicia villosa. Taxonomy (NCBI): domain Eukaryota; kingdom Viridiplantae; phylum Streptophyta; class Magnoliopsida; order Fabales; family Fabaceae; genus Vicia; species Vicia villosa. The sequence goes on from NC_081182.1 coordinate 141,007,086, forward strand.
GTGAAGCTTCAAGTATGGCAAAATGGTTGCAAAATATGGAAAAGGGTTGGCCTAGAAGAGAGGTATTTATGAATTGAAAATAGACCTTCCAACAATTCCACAACTCACACACTTAAAATTTAACTTCTCGTGTAGGAGATTTAAAGAAGAAAAAAAAGAGAGAGAGAAAAAGAGAAGGTGACTTGATATTCACCTTTCAATCTCCATTAACCATTCATTTTAACTTTTTTATATATTTATTTTTTCATGTATGGAAAAAAAGGAAAGAGAGATGATATTTAAAAGGGTCTTTATGAAAGTGACTTTGATAATGTGGGCAAGATTTTAAAAAAATTTGCTACAGCTAAAACGGTTGCGACAAAACAAGTATCAGAAGGTTTCGATATTGATACCATTATTTACCGTTTTTATAATTAAAAAAAATTGTGATTAATTTATACCGTGACGACCGCAATCAGTATCACAATATTTATACAGACCGAAATCGCGAAAGTTTTTATACGACTGCGATTGATATTTAAAACTTTGAATGCGGAGTTTTTTACTTAAATTTCAATGAGAGGGACGTCAACATAAAAGTTTGCACGCAAAATTCTCAAGCTATACAAATTTCTATGCCTCATAGAGAGTACGGCAGGAGGGAACCAAAAAGAAAAAGAAGTCATTTTGCATATTCTTGGATTTTGAAAATTTGGCTTTTTACTTCAAAGAATATATATTCAGCTAATAGTTTTGTTTCAACCCTGAAACTCTACCCTACATCATTTTTATTTTGCTTATATGAATAATTGTTTAAACTAAAATTTGAAACTTTGAGAGTTGAAAGTTTGTGAAGCAAAGAATCAAATTATCTCTCTTACATTATTACAATTTTGATTATGGCAGAGTTTTTGTAGGGTTGCCATGTGAAGTTCTGATCATAATCTTCAATTCTACTTGTTAGATTTAGCTAGTTTTGTAGTGAAATGGTAAAGGGACTGTGATATTTTCAGTTACCTTTTTTGTAATTTGATTTTGATGGTTAATATGTGAAGTAGCCCTAGTTAAAGATTTGAACAAGAGTGTAGGAGTTGTAATGGAAGTGGATGTGTGAAAATGAGAGTCTTCAAGAAGTGACAGAAAATTATCTTCATGATTTGTGGGATGATATTGCATATAGGGTACTACAATATTTGTCACTTTTTTCAATGGATAAGTTAGTAAAGATATAGTGAGTACAAGGCAACCCAATAGAAAAAAGTTCAGAACATAGTTCATATAACCACAAGAGTTAAATGGATATATAAGAAAAGTTTAAGTATAACCTATATAATTAAAGTTTAAAGATTTTGCATAGAGATTGTTTATTTCAAATGTGAGTGGTAGTCCTACATGGACAAAGCTAAATCACTCTAAGAATGTCTACATTTCAAAAATAAGTGAAAGAGTCCATCAAAGAATATACATGTAAGGACGAGGCAAATGCTTTCACTTCATGGAGAGCTTTACTTTGATTCCAAGGGGGGTAAGCCCAACCTAGATGGAGTTTTATTCTCTAAATTGTCATCGGCTAAGGCTGAGTTTATTTTGGTTAGGTTTTCGTCCTCAGAGGTTGATGAGGTTGTTAGGATTGAAAGGGCCTAGAGTTTGGGATTTGATGGTTTTAATTTTTCTATTTATAAATAATTATGGGGTGGATTAAGGAGGAAGTTTATGCGATGTTTAATCATAACACAAAAATAAATCGCGTATTAGGCTTAATTTACATGAATTAATTTACCGTTTTCATCTATTATATTGCTTCACTTTGGTATTTTCAGTCTGTTTTCAGGTAATTAAATTTGTCTAAGCTTGAAAGAGATAAAAGGAAGAAATGAGAAGAAAATGGCTAAAAGATCACACTTATGCTAAAGTATGCATAATTTGCAAGACAAAGTATTATGCCGTCCGGCACAGCCCCTACCCCGTCCGGCACAGATGTCAAGTGTGCCCCTCGGCACACACAATGTTACGTCCGACACAGGCAACATTTCATTATACCAGAAAGAGCCCACGAACCAAAAATAGAGCTCAGTTTCCCCTAAATTTCTAAAGACCAATTCACACGAAGTATGTTATGCATCCTATATCTTAGGGAAAATAGGTCATGGGCTGAGGATATATAAGTTTGGCAGTTACCCTCTAAAGTCTTCTCTCCTTTCCGTCATTTATTTTTTCCAATCTTTTTTTTAATAAGTAATGATATATATGAACACAAGAGATACAACGATTGACAAATGACCTCTTTATACAAGAGAGAGGTAAAATGTTCCAAAAATGGAAATTAGAAGTCGTAGAAGAATCATTAACTGACCTAAACCATTTCCACGAAGTGAGCACTATAGCGCTAAAACACTCGTCAAAGGTAAAAACATTACCTTTAAACAAAATTAACCGCCGACCAAATAATACATACAGTTAATCGTTCGTCTACCGCCTTAATCTTTTAAAAATGATCCAAGTAGTTCCTCAGCTCTTCGTTCGACAAATTAACCGAAGATCCTATCCACTCTCCAACTTTGAACCAAATCCTTCTAGTAATTGGGCACCCATCAAAAAGATGGTAAGCATCCTCCAAAACCTGAAAACAAAACACACAGCAACAGTCGCAATCATCGACGAGGATCCCTTTATTTTTCAACTGTTCTCTAGTAGGCAGCCTCCCTAAAATATATCTCCATAAGAAAATTCCCACTTTAGAAGGAATTTTGAACTTCCAAATGAAGGAGAGTCTGCTTAAAACCTCTTCCTGCAGCCCATCATTATTACCATAGCTCCTAATTTTTGCCACACAGTTTTTGACAGAGAAGCTACGGTCTTCGTCCTCTGCCCAATAGAATTCGTCCCTTCCTGTATTCACCGGATCCAGCAGTGGAAGCATCTCCACCAACTGCTCCATCAGCTCCCTATCGATCTCCTCCTCTTTCTCACGAGGCCAGCCATCACTGTCCCATTCCCAAATCCCGTCTTGCCAAAAACCAGCATCCGCCACAGCCATAAAAGGATTGGCAGCTTTAGTGTACAATTCTGGGAGATGGCTTGATTACCAATCCACTTGCTAAACCAAAAAGACACATCCGTGCCGGAATTGACCCTGCAAAAAAACAAGTCAGAGACGGAAACACTGTTGGAACCCGCACAGTCGTTTATCATTATCAAATCCCACCACCAAATGGAATCCTTTTTGGATATAACTGCTTTGTCATTGACAAACATCTTCACCACAGGATTGGAGTACCTATGCTTGAGAATATTAGACCAGATAGCATTATCCTCTGTCATTATTCGCCACTTCCACTTCATGAGGAGATCAACGTTCATGTTGTCTACATCGCGAATGCCCAGCCCACCTTCATCCTTCGGTTTACACACATTATGCTTTTATTATTTATACTTCATGAAATACAATAAACTCATTGCTTTCTTCACTTTCCATGCTTTTTTCCATGTTCCAAATCCTTCACTTTCTACTTCTCCTCATCAAAATTCTCTATTTTCTCCCCTTCTCCAACTTCATTTCTATTTCCTTGTCCTCTAAACTCATTGTTTCTCCTCCTCTCCAACTTGCTCCATTTCCCATTCCACCTTGTTCTCTATGTCCATTGTTTTTCCCTCTTCTCTTAATTGGTCTATTATAATGTATCGAACCTTTCCACACTCCACTTTCTATAGAAAATTCCAAATCACTATTATATCCTTTTCCTTGATCTCCATTGTGTCCACCTCCTCCTAAGCCTTCATCCTTATTTAACGCAACTTTTGTTTTGAATGTTTCAAATGCACCAGCTGCAAATAAAACTAACACAAATATTAAATTCAATTATTATAATAAAAAGAGAAAAAAAATTAGACAAACAAGTTTTCCTGCTATTTTTGTTTCTCTGCTATTTTCCATTGGTTTCCTTCCTAGTTTTAAGAAATCAAATTACTTCCAAAAGCAATAGTTTCCTTCATTGGAATCTATTGCAACCATAGATTTAGGATTTTATTTTCGGCATCCAATTTGTAATCGAAGAGGAATCTGTATGTTTGCTGAAGGATACTTTGACACTTGAAGATAATTTCAATTTATTCATTAAATTTCAGGTTTCCAATTTATATGCTTTTATCATTTTATTATTCAATTGTCATGCTTAAATTGATATCTCTAAATTATTTCTGTATGTTTGTATTTAAAAGCATGTCTAGCTAAATTCCTAATACCGGTATGTAAGGTCACAGAACCGAAGGGTTCAATAAGAAATTGGCATAAACATTAATTAAACGTTTTTCTGGTCTTGATTTCTAAAATTAATACTAAATTGTTTTGTTACGAGAGCAAATTACAAACTAAGGTTTAAAATCGACACAATGAGAGTTTGAGGTTTTTACCAGATAGTAGTAATCAAACATTAACTCTAAATACAACGAGAGCGCTTTAGAGTTAATTAGACTTTGTTGTTTTTCAAAAGGTACATTCAGTTCTAAATGAGACAGCGAGAGCAAGCATCTAGATCTAATCATACGATCTAAGTCAATAAACACGAGAGTGTGAGATAAAGGTTTTTAATTCGATAATTTCTACTGAAAATTATTTTTATACTTAAATTAATGCCAATGACTTATTGAATCCCTTGAGTTCGACTATTGCATACTAGTGTCTAAATTTCTTATTATTTGATTCAAACTATCTTTAATTTCTGTTCCCCCTAAAACCAAAGAAACCATTAGCTTTAGCTAAACTTAGTAACATAGATCGTACTAGAATTGACCCTCAGTCCTTATGGGTTCGATATCTTTTAAAACTACGCGATTAGACTGTGTACTTGCAGTTAGTATCCCGATAGACTCATAAAGTCGCGATCAAATTTTTGATGCGATGTTTAAGCAGTTTCATCAGAATGTTGTGTTGCCCCCAAGAGTTTGACGTCGCTTTTATCCCTAAGGTTGAATCTCTTGTGGAGTTGGGATATTTTAGACCTATTTCCCTTCTTGGCTCTCTGTATAAGTTAGTGGCAAAGATGTTGGTTACTAGCATGGTAGTTGTTATGGGGAAGCTTATCTCCCCCAAGCAATCAACCTTCCTTAAGGGGATGTAATTAGTGAATGGAGTGATTACGCTTACTGAGGTCCTTGATTTTGCAAAGGTGTCTAAGAGAAAGTGTTTTGTGTTTCAAGTTGATTACGAGAAAGCTCATGACTCTTCCAGCTAGTCTTTTTTGGATTATATGCTTTAGAGATTCGAGTTTGATAGTAGGTGTTAGGTGTGAATTAGAGCATGTTGTTCAGGGAGTCTTTCTATCTTAGTGAACGGTTATCCAACTGAGAAGATTAGTATCCAAAAAGGTCTAAAGCAAGAAAATCCTTTAGCCCCTTTATTGTTTCTTCTTATGGTAGAGCGTTTTAGTGGTTCCTTGAAAAAGGCGGTCTCGGGGGTTGTTATATTAACGGTTCAAAGTGTGTTTAGAGGGATGTAACACCCCAAATTTACCCCGCAGTTTAATAAGAAATCAGAGTGCAAAATCCCAAAGACAACAACATCACATTTGAGGCGTCACATTTGCAACTTAAACAAAATCTCATGCAAGCTCATTAATAAAGATACATAACACATGTCAACGGAGGAACTCATACATCATTAGTCATTAAAATCCAATCAAATTTATAACATCGCAGCGGAATTCAAATAACAACATAATTCAAATAATAACAACTTCACCAACATGGCAACAATTATTCAACATGTCTCAATCAACAAGAGCAACAACAAAATCCAACAAGATATAACAACATAATCAAAACACACAACATCCTCCGAGTGCTACGTATCAGAGCATAGACACACCGACTCGAGCTACAAAAGGTAAACGGCTACTCCACGTCGTTACCAGCATGTTACCAACCAAGGGTAACATTTAAACAGAAGGGGTGAGATATCAAAAAGTATAAAGGAAAGTATGATAATATTCATAGCAAGGAAAAGATCATACATCATTCATCACTTCTCATCACAAAACAACTTTTAAACGACAACAAGGTTATTAACCATTCATGGCAACATAATCGAATTCACAAGTATGTTATCAACACGTCACAACAAACATCTCATCATTTCAACAAGTCAAATGCAATTCATATGCGACTCAACTTATGCAAATTCATGTGGTACCATTTGGACTAAAACTCCCATCGTCTAAAAAATTGCCATTGGGCACATCATCGCTTTTTCCATTATAAGGCCATCGTCTCTTTATGTAATGGATGTGACTCAATGAATGTAACATCCACACAAACACAAAATTTACAACACATCTCATCAACAATCAAACATCATCAATTAAACTTCGAATTTCAATGACAACGACAAAATCATCACCAATCATAGTAATGCATCGCTTCAAAATCACGTCGCTATGTTGTATCATCACACAACAATATTTCACTTCACAACAACAATCACAACATCAAATAATTAAATTAAAGAAAAAGTTTCAAAAAGGTTTTCAAAAAATTTCCATTAGAAAGACATTGATTAGAGTTTCACGGAGATTCAAACGGCACTTAAAAAGGAGTTACGGACCAAAAGATACATCGTTTCAAAGTTTCAAAATGTTTTACACAACAGGGTTTGCTTTGTAACAACCTTCTAAACCCCGCGGAAAATTAACAATAATCAGAGTAAAACATGAAAAAGGGCATTACAACTCCAGCAAAATAAACAAATATTCATGTCATGCCATAAAAGGAACGATAAACCAAAATTATCCAGATAACATGTTAACACAGCAGAATATTCTTAACATGTGAATAATTAAACATCCGGAGTCGGAGACTCATAATTCAACCATAAAACAAATAGCCAAAAACAAGAGTTTATCAGGTAACTCTAAATAACGTCCCCGGTGTTACACGACCAGAGCATGACACGGACCCAACTGACTCTAACGAATTACTTGACGAGCTAATCCTTACCAAGTACAAAAGCTACTCCTCAATCTGAAAAATAACAACAGTAAGGGTGAGTCTCATTCACATTTAACCAATGTTATAAGATATAAACAATAAAATATCAATCACAAATTATTCACCCAATTACAGTTACGATCAGATTCACAATAACACAATCAGTCACAACAAATACACAATCAATATGTATTATAACATTAGACAATCTTTCATTCATGTTATAATATCATATGTAGCCTAATGCAATGCAACTACATGCATGTGGTACCAAACATGGGATAACCCATCTCACCGATCCACCACCATAAAGATTCGGCTACTTCTCTCACTAATTCCACACAATGGGAATTAGCTACCGCTTTCCCACCACCATAAGGGATACATCCCACAACATGATTATGAAATGCATGCATCACATACCGCATGCTAATCATCAACACCAATCAACTGAATATCATAATCATCAACCAACCCAACAATCAATAGCCACACACAGTTATGCTATTTCTCAACCATAACAAACATATATTTTACATCAACAATATATGTATATCAATCACCAGTTACAACCACGACATCATAACAGATAAAACATTCACCATTGTACCTGTACGCATAAACCATCACAACCAAATCAAATCGAGTGTTTTAAAATAAAATCGAATCACGATTAAAAACACCATTTTATTGTATAAATCATTTAATTACCTTCACCGTGCTCGAAACGGCACCAAAATCTGACTTACAGTTTGAAAGATATGGTTTTAGAAAATAAAACAATTTTTTCAAAAAGCATCAGTGGTAACCGGTTACTGAAACCAGGGTAACCGGTTACTGAATCACAAAATAACCCCCACGTTGTTTTTAGTATGGGTAATCGGTTACTGTCCTTTCGGTAACCGATTACCGACTCACAAAATGCCATTTCTGCTGTTTTTACTATGAGTAATCGATTACCCACCCTATGGTAACCGATTACTTCGAGTCTGCAACCCAAAATCACCATTTTTACAGCACCTGCATGACTTCCAATCCATACCATAATGTACCATAACGTATTGCAACATCAAACAGCATCAACAAACACAATTTGGCATGTTTATAACTCATTTCAAACATCCAATTACTACCATACATGATCAATACAAACAATTCAACAATTCTCCCAACCCTAACATCCTACAATCTAAACATAACCCAATTGATACAAACAACATGCTCAATTTATCCTACTATCTATAATCCCATAATAGAAGTTAAACGGAAGAGTCCCCCCTTACATGAAGGTTGATTCTTCGTTCTTCCTCTCTTCGCACTTCCTCGCTTCTCTGCTCTTTCACGTTCAGACTTCTCTTCTCTTGTGGTTCTGATCAGTGTATTTTGATACACGATTCTCTATGTTTATACATTTACATTTCCATGTTTTATTTTGGATATTTTTCCCTTTTAATGTGTTTTTATAATTTAGTTTATTTTTGTACTTATTTAATTTTCGCACTTTATTTTCAGCTTTAGCAGTCTGTACGGAAACGATCATAATTGGAGTTTCGGGAATCCGATTGACACGTTCTAGTAATCGTCGGAAAGCTAAGAGAAAGAGCTACAATTATTATGTTGGAGTCGAAGTCAGATTCAGAACACACATTTTCCAGAATTGTGTTTGAAGTTGCAGCACTAGTTTATTTTCAGTTTTGGGTCGTTAGTAGTGGGGCCTGGGTTTTGTAATTTGACCCAATTGGGTCATAAACGGTTTTTGCTGATTCTTTCTAGGTACCTAGGTCTAGCCGCGGTACTGTTCATCCCTTTTAATTTTCACGAAATAATTTTGAAAGCTTTGTACGAATGATGAGGAACTAATCCCCGAAGGCAATTTCTGCTGGTTACGGTTTCCAATACTTTGAGGTTTTTAATCTTTAATCCAACTTCTTCCCCCTTTCGATATTAATCTATATGTCTTGTTTGCTTAATTCGAGTTGTATAGAATATTATTGATTTATACCGATTGATTGATGTTCGTTTACCTTTATCGTATTTTATCGTTGCTTAATCGTTAAACTGCGTAAGTTAGAATCACGTTTGCTTAATTCGTGATTGCGCTGATCCGTTTGCTTAATTCGGAAAATAGGAATGAAATCTTATAATATCAAGTTCGCTTGTTATTTGGTGTTGTAATCGGTAAGGGAATAGAATCCGCTTAGGGGATTGAAGTTTATTAAACCAGTGATAAGTCGGTAACCGAATCAGTAGAATTTTCGTTTTAGCTTATTTACATAATCACTTATTTTAATCACTTTTTCACTCTGTTATTATTATATCGATCCTAAACCAAACCCCCTAAATCGATTTTGATTAGTTAATATAATACAAGAATCCTTGTGAGAACGATATTCGAGTTGTCGTTACCGCTAAACTACCGTTTTACAAAATACTCATTTTTGATTCGTGCGCGACAACGGATCAGGTTCTATTCTCACAAATCCTTCTCTTTTTCTATTTTATGAAAATAAGTTTATTATTAGAAATGGGCTTCACAATTGATACCCCCCTTCTACTAAAAGCAACACTGGCCCATTAGCCTTATTATTCCATTTTTCTCAAACAACTCAAATTGTTCTAATATTTAATCCAAAAATCCATTAAATTAAATAAAGAATTTTATGGGGTGTTACAACTCTCCCCCACTAGAAAAAATTTCATCCTCGAAAACATACCTTAGGCAAAGAGTTCCGGGTAGGAATCCTTCATCTGACTTTCCAGTTCCTAGGTAATATTTCCACCTGCTGGTCCTCCCCAAGCTACTCTGACCAACGCTATCTCCTTGCCACGCAATTGTTTCAGCTTCCGATCTTTAATCCTCATAGGCAAAGCTTCAACTGCCAGATTATCCTTTACCTGCACATCATCTACTTGAATCACATGAGATGGATCAGCAATGTATTTCCTCAACTGCGACACATGGAATACATCATGCATATTCGCAAGCGTCGGTGGCAACGTAATTCGATAAGCCACTTCTCCTACTCTTTCCGTAATCTGAAACGGACCAATAAAACGCGGAGTCAATTTCTTTGACTTTAGAGCTCGTCTGATACCAGTCATATGAGTAACTCTCATGAATACGTGATCTCCTTCTTGAAATTCAAGTGTTCTCCACCTCTTATCATGATAACTCTTCTGACGACTCTGAGAAGCCTTCATCTTCTCCTGAATCATCTTAATCTTTTTCGTCGTCTCCTGGACAATTTCCGGTCCAATCACAACACTTTCGCCAGATTCATACCAACATAAAGGCGTCCTACACCTCCGACCATACAAAGCTTCAAACGGAGCCATACCAATACTCGAGTGAAAACTATTATTGTAGGTAAATTCAATCAAGGGTAGATAACTATCCCAAGCACCGCCTTTTTCCAATACACAAGCACGCAACAAATCCTCTAGTGATTGAATAGTTCTTTTCGTCTGTCCATCCATCTGCGAATGATAAGCAAAACTCAATCTCAGCTTAGTACCCAAAGTCTTCTACAAACCTTCCCAGAATTTGGACGTAAACCTCGGATCTCTATCTGACACGATACTCGAAAGAATACCATGTAAACTCACTATCTTCTCAATATACAATTGAGCCAGCTTCTCCATCGGATAATCCATTCTTATTGGTATAAAGTGAGAAGACTTTGTCAACCTGTCTACAATAACCCAAATGGCTTCACAGTTCTTCACCGTCCTTGGCAACCCAGAAACAAAATCCATAGATATACTATCCCACTTCCATTCAGGAATAAATAACGGTTGCATAGCTCCATACGATTTCTGATGCTCAATCTTCGACTTCTGGCAAGTCAAACATGCATAGACAAATTCAGCTATTTCCTTTTTCATTCCAGGCCACCAAAACAGCTTCTTTAAGTCATGATACATCTTGGTAGCACCAGGATGAATACTCAATCCACTAGGATGTCCTTCTTCAAGAATACTCTTCCTCAATTCGGAAACATCAGGAACACAAACACGATTGCCAAACATCATTATACCATTCTCGTCGATTCTGAATTCACCTCCCTTGCCTTGGTTAATCAGAGTCAACTTATCAACCAACTCTACATCAGTTTTCTGACCCTCTCGAATCTCTTCCAGAATACCACTAGTCAGCTTCAGCATACCCAACTTAACACTGACAGGAGTGTCTTCACATACCAAACTCAAATCTATGAATTGTTCAATTAAATCCAATTCTCTCACCACTAGCATAGACATATGCAAAGACTTCCTACTCAACGCATCAACAACCACGTTTGCTTTACCCGGATTGTAATTCAGCCCAAAATCATAATCCTTGAGAAACTCTAACCATCTTCTTTGTCTCATATTCAGCTCTTTTTGATCAAAGAGATACTTCAGGCTTTTGTGATCACTAAATACTTCAAACCTCGAACCATACATATAATGCCTCCACAATTTCAACACAAATACTACTGCTGCCAATTCTAAGTCGTGAGTCGGATGATTCCTCTCATGCATTTTGAGTTGTCTCGACGCATAAGCGACTACCTGTTGATTCTGCATTAGTACACCGCCTAATCCCATCAATGAAGCATCACAATAAACAACAAAAGATTCCACCGGATTCGGCAAAATCAAGATCAGCGCACTAGTCAACCTCTTCTTCAACTCTTGGAATCCTTCTTCACATTTCGAATCCCAGATGAACGCTTGACCCTTCCTAGTCAACTTAGTTAACGGCAACGCTAACTTTGAAAAACCTTCAATGAACTTTCTATAGTAACCCGCAAGACCAAGAAAACTACGAATCTCTGACACCGACTTCAGAGCTTCCCATTGAGACACTGCTTCTACTTTTGTTGGGTCAACGACAATACCATCTTTAGAAATTACATGCCCAAGAAAGCTTACTTCACTTAACCAGAACTCACACTTTGACAGTTTCGCATAAAGTTTATTTTCCTTCAATAGTTCCAATACCACTCTTAGATGCTCTGCATGCTCTTCTTCACTCTTAGAATATATTAGAATATCATCGATAAATACCACCACGAACTGATCCAGGTAAGGATGGAAGATCCTATTCATATACTCCATGAAAACACCCGGCGCATTAGTCACCCCAAATGGCATCACTGTATATTCGTAATTACCATACCTTGTTCTAAATGTCGTTTTCTGAATATCGTCCGTCTTCACCCGAATCTGATGATATCCCGACCTCAAGTCAATTTTGCTGAACACGCTCGCACCAACCAGTTGATCCATTAAATCATCAATCCTCGGTAATGGATATCGATTCTTAATAGTAACTTTATTCAGCTGCCTATAATCCACACACAATCTCATAAAGCCTTCTTTCTTCTTTACCAACAACACCGGCGCACCCCACGGTGACACACTAGGACGAATGAATTCTTTTTCCACCAATTCTTCTAACTGACTCTTCAACTCAGCTAACTCAGATGCTGACATACGATACGGCGCCATCAGCACAGGACTAGTTCCAAGAACTAACTCAATAGAAAATTCCACTTCCCTCTTTGGCGGTAACTCTCTTACATCTTCTGGAAAAACTTCTGGAAATTCACATACTACCGGTAAGTCACTACTCACCGCTTTCTTTTTCACTTCCATAGATGCAATCAACATAAACACGGCAGCCCCGTCCTTTATTGCTTCATCCACTTGTCTAGCCGTCTTCGCTAAGTCCTCAACACTGACATCTTCAGGAAAAATAACCGTCTTCGTGAAACAGTTGATATGAACCCGATTAAATTGCAACCAATTCATGCCCAGGATAACATCAAGTTGTTCCAACGGAAGGCACACTAAGTCCATTCCGAATTCTCTACCAAAAATATCAATTGGACAGTTCAAACAAGAAAACGAAGTAGTCACTGAACCCGACGCAGGAGTGTCAATGATCATACTTCCATTAATATCAGATATTTCCAAGTTCAATCGTTTAGTACAATCCAACGAAATAAATGAGTGAGTTGCTCCAGTATCTATAATTGCAATTAAAGGAGTGCCATGGATAAAACACGTACCTTTAATCAATCGATCCTCTAGAGTAGTCTCTGAACCTGATAAAGTGAAAACTTTACCCCCAGCTTGATTCTTCTTTGGCTTAGGACACTGTGGACTAATATGACCTTCTTCATCGCAGTTATAACAAGTCACAGTCTTTCCTTTGCACTCAATGGCAATGTGGCCTACCTTATAGCACTTATTCTCTTCACTTTTGAACTCGTGAACGTGATGTCCAGGTTCTCCACACTTAAAGCACTTAATAGGAGCACCAGAGTCTCCCCCACTAGGCTTCCTCCAACCTCCAGCTTTTTGATTACCTCTACCATATGGCTTACCACAGTCCATAGGCGTCTTCCCTTTCTAGTCAAATAACTCGCGAGAGTGAGGTGACTTCAGCTTGAGATTATCCTCTTCATAGATTCTACTACAATCTACCAAATCAGTAAACCGACGAATCCTTTGGTACCTGATACCCTGCTTAATTTCATCACGGAGACCATTCTCTAACTTAACACACTTCGAAAATTCACTTGCTTCATCATTGTTATAGTGGACATAGTACTTAGCCAGCTCAACAAACTTTGAAGCATACTCCGGTACCGTCATTTTACCTTGTGTCAGCTCCAAAAACTCAACCTCTTTCCTGCCCCGAACATCTTCAGGAAAGTACCTCCTCAGGAATTCTCGCTTGAACACAACCCAAGTAATTGCTACACCGGCAACTTCAAGTTCATCCCTACTAGCCATCCACCAATCATCAGCTTCTTCAGACAGCATGTGAGTACCATATCTCACCTTCAGATTTTCAGCGCAATCAATCACTTGGAAAATTCTTTCAATTTCCTTCAGCCACTTCTGAGCGCCTTCGGGATCATGAGTGCCTTTGAACAACGGAGGGTTGTTCCTCTGAAAACTGTTCAACTGCCTGTCAGCACCAATACCAGCTCCATTTGCATTCCCTCCCAGCTCACCAGCAATCATGCCTAGAGCCTCAGCAATCGCATCGTCGTTTCTTCCTCCTCTTCCGGCCATTGTTCTGCTAAATATAAAACAATATTCATTAAAATAAGAAGTATCGATAGTGTCAACCTTACACTAATCGCATAAGAGGGATTAACTGACACCAAGACCCTGACTCAACGACCGACTATGCTCTGATACCACTATTGTAACACCCTTCTAAACCCCGCGGAAAATTAACAATAATCAGAGTAAAACATGAAAAAGGGCATTACAACTCCAGCAAAATAAACAAATATTCATGTCATGCCATAAAAGGAACGATAAACCAAAATTATCCAGATTACATGTTAACACAGCGGAAAATTCTTAACATCTGAATAATTAAACATCCAGAGTCGGAGACTCATAATTCAACCATAAAACAAATAGCCAAAAACAAGAGCTTATCAGGTAACTCTAAATAACATCCCCAGTGTTACACGACCAGAGCATGACACAGACCCAACTGACTCTTACAAATAACTTGACGAGCTAATCCTCACCAAGTACAAAAGCTACTCCTCAATCTGAAAAATAACAACAGTAAGGGTGAGTCTCATTCACATTTAACCAATGTTATAAGATATAAATAATAAAATATCAATCACATATTATTCACCCAATTACAGTTACGATCAGATTCACAACGACACAATCAGTCACAACAAATACACAATCAATATGTATTATAACATTGGACAATCTTCCATTCATGTTATAATATCACAAGTAGCCTAATGCAATGCAACTACATGCATGTGGTACCAAACATGGGATAACCCATCTCACCGATCCACCACCATAAAGATTCGGCTACTTCTCTCACTAATTCCACACAATGGGAATTAGCTACCGTTGTCCCACCACCATAAGGGATACAACCCACAACATGATTATGAAATGCATGCATCACATACCGCATGCTAATCATCAACACCAATCAACTGAATATCATAATCATCAACCAATGCAACAATCAATAGCCACGCACAGTTATGCTATTTCTCAATCATAACAAACATATATTTTACATCAACAATATATGTATATCAATCACCAGTTACAACCACGACATCATAACAGATAAAACATTCACCAATGTACATGTACGCATAAACCATCACAACCAAATCAAATCGAGTGTTTTAAAATAAAATCGAATCACGACTCAAAACATCATTTTATTGTATAAATCATTTAATTAGCTTCACCGTGCTCAAAACGGTACCAAAATCTGACTTACGGTTTTAAAGATATGGGTTTTAGAAAATAAAACAATTTTTTCAAAAAGCATCAGTGGTAACCGGTTACTGAAACCAGGGTAACCGGTTACTGAATCACAAAATAACCCCCATGCTGTTTTTAGTATGGGTAATCGGTTACTGCCCTTTCGATAACCGATTACCGACTCACAAAATGCCATTTCTGCTGTTTTTACTATGAGTAATCGATTACCCACCCTATGGTAACCGATTACTTCGAGTCTACGACCCAAAATCACCATTTCTACATCACCTGCATCACTTCCAATCCATACCAGAATGTACCATAATGTATTGCAACATCAAACAGCATCAACAAACACGATTTGGCATGTTTATAACTCATTTTAAACATCCAATTACTACCATACATGATCAATACAAACAATTCAACAATTCTCCTAACCCTAACATCCTACAATCTAAACATAACCCAATTGATACAAACAACATGCTCAATCTATCCTACTATCTATAATCCCATAATAGAAGTTAAACGGAAGAGTAACCCCTTACCTGAAGGTTGATTCTTCGTTCTTCCTCTCTTCGCACTTCCTCGCTTCTATGCTCTTTCACGTTCAGACTTCTCTTCTCTTTTGGTTCTATTCTCACAAATCCTTCTCTTTTTCTATTTTATGAAAATAATTTTATTATTAGAAATGGGCTTCACAATTGACACCCCCCTTCTACTAAAAGCAACACTGGCCCATTAGCCCTATTATTCCATTTTTCTCAAACAACTCAAATAATTCTAATATTTAATCCAAAAATCCATTAAATTAAATAAAGAATTTTATGGAGTGTTACATGCTTAGCGAGCTACAAACGCGCTTCTTGAAACTAAAAACAGAAGTGAACAGTTTTTGCAACTCCACTTAGCGGACCAGCTCCGCTTAGCGAGCTCGTGAATTTTCCAAAATGTTCCCACTCATCCGCTTAGAGAGCCAGAGGCCGCTTAGCGGACATGCGGTTATGTAGAAAAATCACAGATGTGACATACCTGCGTAACCACACTTCCACCACCCAAAACTCTTCTCAATCAGCAATTAAAGGCATATAACATCATCAAATAACATCATTCATCAACAATCATCATTCAAAACATGATGTATGACATTCCTAGAAACAAAAACTTTATGATTGTTAATGTCATAGAGTACTACACCCTTCATACCCATTTTAAAACCTAAGAAGACACATTTTCTTCCTCTTGGCTCAAGTTTAGTTCTATGCATATGAAGTGTGGATGCATACACTAATGGTCCAAAAAATTTGAGGCTATGCATATCAGGTACTTCATTATGGAGTATGTAATGAGGAGATAAATTGTCTAAGACTTGTGTAGGAAGTTTGTTGATGATGAATGTGGCATGTAAAATAGCATAGGGCCAAAAGTTCTTTGGGAGTTTTGATTTAAAAAGAAGGGCTCTTCCTACATTTAACAAGTGTTGATGTTTCCTCTCCACTCTACCATTTTGTTGTGGAGACTCAACACAACTAGTTTGATGTATGATGCCTTTTGAAACATAAAATTCAAGCATACTAAACTCAAGACCATTATCAGATCTAATAGTCTTGACAATAGTGCCCTTTTGGTTTTCTATGAGCTTGACAAAATTTATAATATGCTGCCTAGTTTCAACTTTGGATTTCATAAGTGTAATCCATGTGAATCTACTGCACTCATCTACAGCTATTAAAAAATATGCATGGCCATGAATGGACTTGACAGCAAGAGGACCCCATATATCTAAATGAATCAAGTCATAAGGGTGAGCAACTCTATTCTTACTAGCAGTATAAGGCAGTTTTCTATGTCTAGCATAACAACATACATCACAAACATCTTTATTATTGAAAGTAATGAATGGAAATTGAGAATGTAAGGATATCAATCAGTTTTGGGATAAATGTCCCAGTCTAAAATGCCACAAGGCTTTATCAGGTAAATAAATATTGGCAGCTAAGCTAGGAATGGAAACAAGTGAATTTTGTGTATGTGTGGGTGATGTTTTGTCTTGTGACTCACTATCCCTTATTGTTATGTAATACAGTCCATCCTTTTGATCAGCAAAACCAGTCATTCTCATGGTTTTTTGTCCTGTATAGTGCAGTGTGAATCAAAGAATGTCACATTGCAATTAGAAAACATACATAGTTTTGAGACAAAAATGAGATTTAAACAAAATTCAGGTATTAGCAAAACATTGTATGCAATAAGGGTAGGAGAAAAGTGAACAGTACCAGAATATTTAGCAATTATGCAATTCCCATTTGGTAGTTTAACACTAATAGGAACAATTTTTATATATGAATGAAACCAATGGATGGAGCTACATATGTGATCAGTAGCTCCTGAATCAATGATCCAAGGACTAACATGATTATGATGCATGATATGAGATGTGTTACATGCTGATGAATGACCAACAGTAACTTGATTGGAAGAAGCATGTCCTGACCCTTGCCCGAGAATTGATTTATGAAGTAGCTCCATTAGGGCATTGAATTGACCTTGAGTCATAGGAGCATTGTCATCTCTTGTGTCAGCACTATTAGGTACAGACCCATCATCATTTGCATCAGAAGTAACATTGTTGGCTGTTGATTGAAAACGATTTTGTATGTGAGGTGGAACTCCATGCTTATTGAAACAATTTTCTACTGTGTGATTGGTTTTGCCACAAAATGTACATACACGGTTACCCCCATGCTTGAAATAGGCTTGTTTTCCCCCAAATTTCTTGGAATCAGTTGCATTAATCAGGGTTTGAGATTCATCAGTAGCTATGGGAATTTGAACTTGGCGCTCATGTTGAATAACCATAGAAAAAATCTTGTTCATTGGTGGCAGGGGATCCATTAACAGTATTTGTGATTTAACCACAGCAAATTCATCATTTAAACCAGTTAGAAAACGAATGATTTGCAAAACTTGATGATTAGATCTTGCACTGCGCATGGCAGCACAAGTGCATTAGATACGACATGTACACATTGGTAAAGGCAAATAAAGATCCAGTTCTTCCCATAAAATCTTAAGATCAAAAAAGAATTTGGTTACCGATTTTGATTCTTGCTTGAGGTTGTAAATCTCTTGTTGCAATTTAGAGATTCTGATGAGGTCGCCTTGAGAGAATCTTTCTTTTAGGTCATTCCAAACATCCAGAGCATTCACCATGAACACGATTGATTGAGCAATCGAATCTGAAACAGAGTTCATGATCCAAGAATGAACTAGCATATTGTAGCGATTCCAAGCACGCACGGACAGATCGAAAGAATCTTTAGGAATTGGGAGCGATCCATCAATGAAATCAATCTTCATCTTGCCACCAAGAGCTCTCTTCATGGATAGAGCCCAAGAGTGATAATTCGAACCAGTTAGCTTGGGAAGAACTGTAACAGAACTGGGACCATCACTGGGATGAACAAAATACGAGGAAGTAGGATCCATGGCAGGGTCGATAGGAGTATTCCGAGGGGGAGCCATGAGATGAACGAGTGTTCAACAATGGCGGAGCATCGGAAATAGGATCGAAATGACGAATGATACCATATTGTGAATATTGAGATGAAGCATGTTCAGAGAAATCAAGATTGGAAGATTGAAGAAGAAAAGGAAAAATTTGTTATGCTTCACTAGCTATTACATTTAAAGCTGATAGGATATATAGGTTCATTTTTGAATGATTCACAAGGAGGGAAAACTATCCAATGCTAACCAATAGAATGCAAGCATAAACTATCCTATCATAAGCAGACACTTGTATATATCATTAGTATTAAACTGAATCTAATTAAAACTACACTTAATAATACTTCAATATTTTTCACTAAACAGAAATAAAGACATATTTTATATTTTTTTTATTAATTAAATGAAAGGAATGTATTTATATGTTTTTTGGTATTTTGTTAATGATTGAAATAAAACCTAAATTAGTCTAAAAACTAACTTAATATGATAAAGCTAATTTCAATAAAATAACCGAAGGAGACAAAAGGAAAATATTGTTTGTATTATTCTTTTATAAATTAAAATTAAATGAGACCAAATAAGTAAAAGTTAGTAGACTCAAATTAATATATGAAAGCAACTTGACCTAATTATCAAAACTAGTCTAATTGGGAAAATAAAACTAAAATAAAATTCAAGAAACGTTAACAAAAATTGAGGGTGGTGCAAAACAAATAGATGGATGCAAAGAGAATTCCAATAGCCCAAATTACAAACCTAGACACAGTCTCGCTTCCTCACTTTCTCTCTCAATAACAGCACAGTCTCTCTTCTTCCCAAAGTCAAGAACCAACAAACAAAACTCCATTGAAATAAACTCTAAAAGTGATAATATTTCTAAAGTGTTTGAAAGCATAGTCTTTTATTTGCAAGTCTTTAGATGTATAGTGTAAAAGAGTGTCTTGATTATACTGTTGCATTACAGTGTATATTTTTTTAAATTTGATTTGTTGCGGAAATTGTATTATATATGTTAAATAATTTTTTCAGTCACATGCATAATTTATGTGTGAGATTTATTTTGATTAGGTGGAGCATTCCAGCTTTTGTATCAATGATGTATGAATGCTTTAGTAATCTAAAATAGGGGTGATCGTATCCGAACCAATCCAAAAGCAAAACCGCAAATCGAACCAATCCAAACCGAAACCGCAAAAAACCGCGTTTGGTTTGGATGATTTTGGATGATTTTTGGAGTGAACCGCGCGGTTCGGTTTGGTTTGCGGTTTGTATTTCACAAAACCGAACCAAACCGAAACAAACCGCATGTTTAACTTAAGGTTTGAATTTTAATAGTTAATTTATTATCTTTCCAAATCCAATTGCATAAAGCCACACCTCACGTTTTGAATTTTAATAATTAATTTATTAACTTAAGTTTTGACATAATCAACTTAGTTTTTGTATTTTATTGAGCTACATATATATGTAATTGTCTACTGTCTAAATATGTATTTCATTTATAATGTATTTTTAGTTCTCTACTGTTCTTATAATATAATTTCTTTTGTATGGTATAATATCATATATTATATTGGCATTGAATTACTTTCCTTTTTCCTTTTATTTCAGTACATTTTTATTTTATAGTGTAAACCGCAGTCAACCGAACCGATCCTAACCGCATTGGTTTGGTTTGGTTTGGTTTGGATGACTTATTAAAAATCAACCGAACCAAACCGAACCGCATGCATTTTTATCTCGCGGTTAGGATGATTTTTATGCTCAAAACCGAACCAAACCGCACCGCGAACACCCCTAATCTAAAATACATTTAAGGTTTTAACTCCAATATTAGAGACATTAGATAAATAAGTTTAAATTTAGAATCTTTTATACCAATGATACACATTGGGGAAAAAATGGCACGTTTGAAAACACTTTCAATCTATACTGTGAGAGTTCTCCCACTCATTTAGGAGAAGTCCCTTTAATGTTGATTTTTTTTTCCCTCATCTGAGGATTTTAACAAAGTTTTCGCAAGAAACATATTATCGGCGGATTTTCTTATCGATTTTGTCACATAGCTCTTACAACAACTAAATTGTGCTAAATTCCACCGGCAAACAAAAAAAATATAAGAAAAAGAATATACCAACGTGGATGTGTTTGGACCAACCCTAAAAAATATTTGATATTTTGAATATTATTTTTAAAATGTGGCATTTTCAAAAAAAATCGAAAATGAGTCATTGCTGTAAAAGATAAAAGAAATTATGAATTAAATAATATTAAAAATAAGAAATAACATTGTATTTAGGGGTGGAAATAGGCTAGGCTAGGCTAGGCTTTAGTAGGCCTGAGCCTGGCCTACAATAAACTTTAAAGGCCTAAGCCTGGCCTAAGGCCTATCATAGGCTCAGTTTTTTGGCCTGGCCTGGCCTGGCCTGAAAGCCTATTTAAAAAGCCTGTATCTCATTAAAGTTTTCAATTAATCTATATAACTTAAGAAGTCTTGTATGTCGGCCTATATATACATATATAAATGAACCTATTTAGCATTTGTTTTATATATATATATATATATATATATATATATATATATATATATATATATATATATATATATATATATATATAGGGTAGCCTATTTAGTTTTTTTTTAATATATATGCATACATGAACCAATTTATTTAACATATCTCTAATATATATGAAAATATAGGCCGGCCTATAAGGCTTCATAGGCTTTTTTAATAGCCTAAGCCTGGCCTATTTAATAAAATAGGCTTTTAGAAAAGCCTAAGCCTGGTCTCTTTATTAAATAGGCCTGGCCTGGCCTAGGCCTATGTAGGCTGGGCCGTAGGCCCCTGTAGGCCGGCCTGGCCTATTCCCACCCCTAATTGTATTATGTAATACATTTACAAAGAAAATTGTATATAAAAAAATAGGAATTAACAAATATGAAAGTGAGACATAAAAACTTAAAAGGTGTTGACAGTATTTTAAAAATCAGACCGAACCATCTGATCGAAGAAGAAATCAGAGGGGTCGTCAATTTGGTTTGTTTGTTGGATCACATAAGCTATTGAATCACCCAAAACCGACCAAAACAATTAAAGTAAAGAGCTAATGATTTTAGAAAATCGGCGGTTTAATATTTGTTGTATTTTCTCAGAAAAAACTGCGCAATTTAATTAATTTTCTTAAACAATAAAAATAAAATATAAGTAGACTCTGTTTAAAACTTATTTGAAATTAATTTTCCTCTTTGAAATTATATTTATTAAATGCTATAATTGTTTTTTATTCAATTTATGTTACAATTAAACTTCATACAAATTTATTTGGAGATGTATTTTAAATTATTTTGTTATGTGTGATAGAGACATGATAAGATATCAAGTAAGATAAGGATAGGATATGATACATACATGATAAGATATCAAGTAGGATAATGATAGGATATGATACAGACATAATAAGACTTATCATATCATGTGTTTGGTTCACACAGAATACTAGATAATATATATATATATATATATATATATATATATATATATATATATATATATATATATATATATATATATATATATGGAATGTATCAAGTAGGAGGGTTTTTAAATAAGAGATAAGAGCATTCAATCCTAACTATTGGATTAATCAAGAGAGAGAAATAATAATTATATTTTAATTAATAATTTAATTTCTCTCTCTTGATTAATCCAATAGTTAGGATTGAATGCTCTTATCTCTTATTTAAAAATTCCTCCTACTTGATACATCCCCTATATATATATATATATATATATATATATATATATATATATATATATATATATATATATATATATATATATATATATATATATATATATATATATATATATATATATATATATATATATATATGGAATGTATCAAGTAGGAGGGTTTTTAAATAAGAGATAAGAGCATTCAATGTTAACCATTAGATTAATCAAGAGAGAGAAATAATAATTATATTAATATTTTAATTAATAATTTAATTTCTCTCTCTTGATTAATCCAATAGTTAGGATTGAATGCTCTTATCTCTTATTTAAAAATTCCTCCTACTTGAGGAGTGCTAGCAACACTCTCTTTTGAACACTCTCTCAAGCACTCACTTTCTTATTGGTTGAAACATGTGTGGGCCCCTCATTTTAAAAATAAATCCCACATAAAGTAGTAGGACCCACACATGTTTCAACCAATAAAAAAGTGAGTGTTTGAGAGAGTGTTCAAAAGAGAGTGTTGTTAGCATTTCTCATATATAAATATATATATATATATATATATATATATATATATATATATATATATATATATATATATGTGTGTGTGTGTGTGTGTGTGTGTGTGTGTGTGTGTTACAATGTTAAAATTATATATATATATATATATATATATATATATATATATATATATATATATATATATATATATATATATATATATATATATATATATATATAATTTTAACATAAATGTAATTTTAACATTGTAACACACACACACACACACACACACACACACACATATATATATATATATATATATATAATTAGTAGGACAAAACTTAGGTACAATTCTTTAGGTGTGGTTCTTACTATTTTCCAATAAAAATATGACAAATATACTTAACTATCATTTAGTGAGTGAAAATAGGAGAAATTTGCATACGTGTAAGAGTAAATTATACACTTGCACTACAACGTGCAAGGGCTACTAAAGCGCTTTTTGGGGGCTTTTAGAGCGCTTAAAAGCGCTGCCAAAGCCAGCGCTGCCGTAGGTAACGACAACGCTTTTGAAACTCCAAAAGCGCTCTCGTAGCTCCCCCTATTGCAGCGCTTTTACCAGAAAAGCGTTCTCGTATCCCACTTATAGCAGCGCTTCTTCCATTAAAGCGTTCTCGTAGCCTCCTCTATAGTAGCGCTTTTATCCAGAAAAGCGCTCTCGTATCCCCCTATAGCAGCGCTTTTTCCCGAAAAGCGCTCTTGTACCCCTCTATAGCAGCGCTTTTTCCAGAAGCGCTTTCATAGGTTGTGCTTTTTTTTTATTTTTTATGTTCTTTTTTTTATCTTAGGCAGCACTTTTAGTTAGAAAGCGCTTTCGTAGGTGGGCCTTTAAGAGCGTTTTTTAAAAGCGCTGTCGTTGCTAAACGCAGTATTTTAAAGTGCAACCAGTAATTTAAGCCTCCCAGTTCGACCTGTAATTTATATTTATTTTTAACCTGTAATATTTTCGACCTGTAACATATTTTCAACCTGTAATATTTTCAACCATAGGTAGGACATTATATACCAATATAATACCATTATATACCATGGATAAAATACCATTATAAACCAAAATAAAATATATACACCATTAATATAGTTCAATTCACATGTTTACTAACAGATACATATAACTAAATCATCAACAAAATATAAGCCCGAAATTCTCAAAATCCGACGAGCGCACGGTCCTGGTCCTGCAAAGTATGAACAAAACAACACGGTCAATTAAAACAGTCCCCATAAAGTTTCAAAACAGTCCCCACAACACACAGTAATGTATTCATAAAACTTTTCACACAATATTGTATTCATACCTATATGAATAGTCGCTGAATATAAAATTGACACAATTCCTCTTTGATTTCTTCCAACTTAAGTTTCGTGTAAGAAGCAGCATAGAAGTCATCAAAGTACTACATAACAAAAACATAATATGCATGATTTAGTTAAATGTAATAAATTATAAGAAATTATCCTAAGTTATAAATCCATACCATGATTGGAATCTCTAATTGATTCGTTTGAAGAATTTCTTTCAAAAACCTCAAAACAAAGCATCCGCAATCTGTACAGTTTCGCTGTTGCGGATACTACATAGAAAAACAAATAAGATTTGTTAGTTGTCTTGTTTTATCACGTAGCATAACTATTAATAGCAAAATTGTAAAAATTAATGTACCTGCACTTTGATCCAAGTAATGTTGTTTGATTTAGTCCGGGATACTTGTGCGTCTCTTTGACTTCGGAACACTTGTATTGATATAACAAAAATATAAAAGAATATATTTAGATCAATCTCACAAATAATTAAATATATAAATATACACGAATATTTAGAACGATCTCACTTACGTATCAATCGTTGACTTCATAGCCGGATAATTTGTCCACTCGCCATCTACCGAATTCAGAAAATATATGACTTCTTTATAGGGTTGATAGCAAGCAACAACCAGTGTGCTCTATAAATTAAAACAATAGTTTTTATGAAAGATTTGCTACGCAAAAGAAACAAAGATTAGATGAACCAAGAATGAAAAACTAACCCCACTGGTCGGGTATTATACGCCCAGAGACAAAGGCTTTCTGTACTGCCGGACCTCATGAATCTATCGACTAAGCGCTGTCTAACTGAATCCGATTCCGTAGCAATTGTCTGTCCGCTGAAATGGGAGGAAGATACGAACTGGAATCTGTTTGACAACTCAGTCCCGCGCAACCATTTGTCATACAACAACCTTAAATAAAAACATAATAAACATTAGACTATTTTCATTGAAATGTGTAAATAAATTGTTCAACTTATTAAATAATATATTTAGATCAATCTCACAACTAATTAAATAATAAATTGGATTACCGGATGTATGAGTGAACATTACTGACGCCTAATTAGTCTTGCGTAAAAATCTCTTTCATGTCGTCTAGTCCAACATGCACGGGGAATTCAATACCAAAGATTGCTTCACTATGTCGTACCTATAACACTGTCAAATACATTTTTTTCAACATGTCGTACCTGTAACGCTGTCAAATACATTTTTTTCAATATGCATAACATCGAGGAAATATCTTACGTACAACGACTTCCAATATGGAAGTTCAAACAAAATTGACTTCTTCTTCCACCCACCCTTGACAAGTAACTGTGCAAAAGGCTTGCCAAACTGAGTGCTCACATCTTTCACCTTTTCAAAAATTTGATCACCTGTCAAAATAGGCGGGGTTGTATGTTGTTCGGCCTTTCCATTGAATGCTTTTCTCCACCCACGGTAGTGATGATTAGAATTTAAGAATCTACGATGATCGAGAAAGACATTCTTCTGACAAAGATCCAATCGTGTCGTATCGGTCTCATCTTCACAAACAGGACACACTTTTTAACCTTTATTGCTGTACCCTGATAGATTTCTGTATGCTGGAAAATCATTAATTGTTCCAAACAACATCGCCCTCAAGTTGAAACTTTCTTTCCTAAACCCATCGTAAACCTCCACACCGTTCTCCCACAAAAACTTTAAATCTTCGATTAAGGGTGCCATGCATACGTCTATTTCATAAGAATCACAGGCCAGGTGCTATGCGAGATACTTTGAATACCATGCGGGTTCATTCCATCAGTAGACAATGACAAGCAAAGGTTTCTCGCTTCTTTTCCAAATTCAGGATAATCACTATCAACTTTCATTCACTGTGGTGAGTCTGCCGGATGTCGCAACTTTCCATCAATAATTCTTTCATCTGCATGTCAAGTCAAGTGTCTTGAATCGGTTTCACTACGATACATGCGTCTAAATCTCGGAATTATAGGAAAATACCATAAGACTTTGGACGGAGACAACTTTTTCTTACATCGAGGGGCACCGCATTTAGGACACTCATTCAACGCTGCATACTCGTTTCGAAACAAAACGCAATCGTTAAGACATGCATGTATCTTATCATAGCTCATGCCAATAAAGGACAACATCTTTTTGGCCTCATACGTTCAATTGGAAAGAACATTATCCTCTGGTAGCATATCTTTCATAAGGGCTAATAACTCTGTGAAACTTTTACCCGACCATCCATTGTCCTCCTTTAAGTTGTACAACTTTAACACCGCAGACAATCTTGTGAATTTTGTACAACCATCATACAACGGTTTCTCTGCATCGCTTACCAACCTCTCGAACATTTTAGGACAATCCTCAAGATCTTCTTCAAGTGCTTCTGCAATCTCTTCGACTCGATCATAATCGTATGTGTCTGTGCAATCGTAGTTTGAAGCATACGTCGTATTACACCTCGACTCAATATTCCCGTTGCTTTTCTCACCATGCAAATTCTAACATGTATAACTTCTATCAATTCCAAACCGTAGTAAATGCGATGCCAACTGATTCCCGTCAACCAGACCCCCATAACAGCAACCCAAGCAAGGACACGTCATTCGAATCGGGTCTTCGGCATGCGCAACCGCAAACTTAGCGAATTCCCATACCCCTTTCTCGTACTCTTTCGACAATCAGTTTGAATTCATCCATGTCTTATCCATGTCTTAATTAAGCTAAACAAAAACAACTAATTATTAAGGCACAAAACGGTATAATGTGTTTCTGTCAAAACGCAAAGTATACACGAAATGAATCCGAAGCAATAAAACGCAATATATTACTTTGGCGAGAGAGAACAATTATTTACCTGTATAGAAGTAAGCAACTTCTAGACCCACACAATGTAAGATTCTTGAAAACGATCAAACTTCCACTCTTCACAAGTAACCCCTATCTAGCAAAGATATTCCTGAAAAATATAAAATAAAAAACTTAATTGAAGAGTATAAAATGACATGGATAGACAAGCATACAGAATGAATCCGGAGCAATAAAACACAACATATATATTCACACAATTTTAGACAAATTTATCACAATACCAGTATAAATTAAATGCATAAACCAAACTCAATTATCAAACAAAATTATCCTCTAAGTTGGACACATTAATTAAAACTATAATTTTGATCAGGAATAAATTCTATTCTTATCCTTAAATATATTTTTAGAAGATTAAAATTTTTTTTTCTTTCTCTCTTTCTAATGTGTACTTTTAAAATGTTTTTGAATTCTGAGGTTTAAATTCCCTTTCACCAAACAAAGCTTCAATAAATTGGGAACATCATTGTTCGTTGATCTTAACTAAACAAAATCATTCTTTAAACACGTTGAATCTGCACTCACTATCATTTACTTGACCTTTCATGTGAATGCTCCCCCTCACAAAGGTTTTAGAAATTGAATATAAATCATGTTTTCAAATTCTACGGGTTTTTTAATCGATTTAGCATAGCATATTATAGATCATCTAAAATGGATGACCAACTTTAAATTTTGTTTTTCAATGAATGAATTAACAAGCAACTGGTCATATAGAAATTGTTTAAATCGGCTTTTATTGATAACCAACTTAAATGTCTTACTTTTTTGAAAAGAAAAGTTGAAATCTATTCATATGAACGAAACAAAAAATCAAAATTATAACATCAAATAAACAAGAAGTGATAGCTTGAATTATACAACTTTAAACAAACTTCAAAAATAAATAACATACTATAACAGCTTATCGTTTTCTTGCTTATCAAAACCACTGGAGTAATGGCAACAACACTGAACTACAACAGAACCACAACAAAGACAACAGAACCACAACATAAATTGAAAGCTTGAAACTCTACAAGATTTGTGTCAACGACTTACCAAGGGCGACACTGGTGGTCACGGTCTTCTTCTCTGACGGCTGAGATGGTGAGTTTTCTCAGTTGGAATGGTGGCTCACGGTCATCTTCTCCGACGGTGGCTCACGGCTTCTTCTTCTCCAACGGTGGCTCACGGTCTTCTTCTCACGGCTGAGATTTCTGAGTTTTCTGAGTTTGGTTAGGCGCAGCGATGGCAAGAGAGGAAGAGGGAATTAGGGATTTGTGAGGGCAAACGCGTTCTGTCTAATTTTGTTTTTAAAAATTTTAATTTTAAAACAGCTATGACAACGCTTTTGAAAAGCGCCTTCGTACCCATGCCTTTACCAGCGCTTTTTAGGGTAAAAGCGCTTTCGTAGCCTTACACCTATAGCAGCGCTTTTAAAAGCGCTTTCATAACCCCCCTATAAGAGCGCTTTTGAAAAGCGCTTTCGTACCCATGCCTTTATCAGCACTTTTTGAAAGCGCTTTCGTAACCCCTGTTAGCTGAAGATTTCGTTTTGTAGTATTTGTCCTTCGAAGAAGTAGAAAATCGAAGGAAAGATGGTTACTGATAGCCATCCCTTAAAAATAAAAGAATGGCTACTGATGGTCATGCTTCGAGAGTAAAGATTTCTAAGTTCGCTATGAAGATAATGAATACTGAAAGCTAATGAAAAGTATGTGTCTTCGGGGACTTAGACAAAATTTGTAAATATATTCAAGTATTACTACTTAGCGTGTTTTTCGTAGTGTTTGTTTAATACACTGCCACGCGTCGAAGACGGACTCAGGCGGGAAGATTTGAAATTCGAAGACGGTTTCGTAACTGTCCAAGTAACAGATGGCGTCGCTAGAAGTTCTTATGAGAAACGTGGCAGCAGATTAGTGTAGGACCGTTAAGGTCGAAACTAGTATAAATAGGAGTCTTAATGTTAGGATTCTGTGTGTTCATTTTGTACAAATCACTCACATATTTACTCAAGTATCGAGCGTTAAGAGAAAGAGTTCGCTGAGAAAATGTACGTATGACACCACCACTTTAATACATGTGTATTATCTTTTGTTTTTAAATATCTTCCAGAATTACTGCATTTCGTTTACTTCTTGCCATTTACATTTCTGTATCTTTACTTTAATGTCATTTACTTTCGAATTACTTTCATGTTATTTACTTTCAAAGTCTTTAACATTTCTGCAGTTTAAGATTCTTTACGTTTCAATAGTCCTTTTAATTTTCTATGTTACATTACTTATCCTTTCGTTAAAGTCACATTTATATATATATATAACAAAGTGATTATCAAGACTATTTGTTCTTTAATCGAACAACGCTTATTGAAGAAGACAAATCATGAATATGATTCGAATGAACATTGATAACAATCTTCTTGACTATGTGTCCTAGGATCAATCTAGTCGATCCTGCGAGTAACCAAATCATATTTATTATAGTTTGGAAGACTAGCGGTTGTTTACCGGAAATCACCGTAAACAAATTGGCACGCCCAGTGGGACAGTGTCAAGCAGATTGTTTTAATCAATTGCTTTATTTTTGTCTAGACAATATCAAGATCTTGTATGAACCTTAGGAACGGTAAATTAAAGAACAGTGCACAACCGGTTCCCGAACGAAGGTACAACAAGAAAATGGTCGTTACGGCCAGTGCAGGGGGTGATCGAGATCCCCCACAAGGTTCAGGATCAGGAGCGGCAAATTCGACTTCTACTCAAGGAACACGAGATGCAACGGGTCCAAATGGATCGAGACCTGCAGATAATTCCCAGGCTTTGCCTGAAAAAAATACAGGGCTTTCAGGGACTATTCCAGTTTCAGTGTCGATAACCGCACCCTCATCCACAAGCGCAGAGGACGTATTGTTTGCCTCGACAAATGCTGCAAATAATTTGTCTGGTCAAGGCACGAATTCTGCCTTCGAATGGAGACCAAATAGTTCATATGGAATGCCATACCCATATGGAACAAGCGTACGAGGGGCAGGATCTATATATGCCCCAACTAACAATGCGACATTTTCACCGAATGTTAGTTCAGTGGGTCGAAGTGCACATAACACTGGTTTTTCTACCCAGGTGCCCCACTTTACCACAAATAACCAAGCAGCATTTCGACAAGAGATGGATGCAAGCAACCATGATATGGTAGGGGTTTTGGCCAGAGAATTGACTTCAGTTTTAAGCCCACTAATGGCAAATGTTACTACTACAAATAGAGAAAACATGGAGACTTTCCAAAAGATATCATCTCAAATGAATCGAATGGCAGAATTCATGGGAATAACACCACCTAAAAGGAAAGACAAACAGCCTTCGAATCAAGAAGAGAGGCCCATTTTAGAACGTGTACAAGACATAGTTCCGTCATCTAGGACAGCCACTAGGGATGTAGGCCCCTCACGAAGAACAGAGATGTTCGAAGGAACTCCAGTAATTAACTTAGAAGCTTCGAATCAAAGAACCGTCCCCGTTCGACAGGAAACGGAGGAGGAGCGACCCAGATTAAGGATTGTGGGTAGGAACGAACACCCAGATGAGGTTGTTCAAAGAGTCAGAAGAGAAAATCTGGCTACAGAAAATAACTTAACTGCCATGATAGAAAGGGTTATGGCCAATAATGGCCTTAGTACTGGACTTAGACGTCCAAATTACACATCCCCTATATCAGATTATATCATGCAGACAGAATTGCCTAGGGGCACTAAGGTACCCAAATTTACAAAATTTTCAGGCGAAACTAATGAGTCAACGGTGGAACATATTGCTAGATATTTGACAGAAGCAGGAGACTTAGCGGGAAACGAGGATTTAAGGATCAAATATTTCCCTAGTTCGCTGACAAAGAATGCCTTCATTTGGTTTACTACTTTGCCACCAAATTCGATAGATGCATGGGCATACTTGGAAAGGCTTTTCCATGAGCAATTCTACATGGGTCAAACTAAGATAAGTTTGAAAGAATTGGCCAGTGTTAAAAGAAAATTCACAGAAACAATTGATGATTATTTAAATAGGTTCCGTTTGTTGAAATCAAGGTGTTTTACAACAGTCCCAGAGCATGAACTTGTCGAAATGGCTGCAGGTGGTCTAGATTATTCATTAAGAAAGAAACTAGATACCCAATACCTTAGGGACATGGCCCAATTAGCAGACAGGGTTCGACAAGTCGAACGCCTGAAGGCAGAAAAAGTCAGGGCGAATAAAAGTTATAAGAAAGAAAGAGTAGCGTACGTCGAAGCCGAGGACGCTGATGATGAGTCGTTCAATGGCTCATATAGCCCTGAAGAAGTCGAAATAGACTTGGCTGATTTGAAAGAAGCGCCACCTTACGCCTGCAAATTGCTAAATCCTGCAAGTGGAAAAAACCCAGTAGAAAACGATAAGAATGATAGGTTCCCTAAGAAAACTTATACATTCGACATTACCAAATGTGATGAAATATTTGATTTATTGGTAAAGGATGGCCAAATGATACTACCTCCAAATTCAAAAATTCCTCCGTTGGAACAACGGAAGAAAAGAGGTTTTTGTAAATATCATGGGTTTTTAGGCCATAAAACTTCTCAATGTTTTCTTTTCAGGGATCTAATTCAAAATGCTCTCAATGATGGAAGGTTGAAGTTTGCTGACAAGACCAAGAGTCATATGAAGGTCGATACCAATCCCTTGAACATTGCTGACGCCAGCCTCTGTGAAGTAGAAGATATCAACATGGTGGAGGCATCTGAAGTTGAAGTTGTGGAAACTAAAGCAATGTTCAATGGAAAGCAGGCTACTGAAAGCCTAAAAAGTGACATAGTCTTCAACACTGTTGTTGAAGAATCTTCCAAGACAGAAATAACTGAAGCATCGAAGGAAGAAAACAGTGAGGCCACTGAAGACCTCAGGATGAAACTACAGAAAATCCAGATCTCTGAAGTTCCTCCAGCAGCGGTTAACATGGTCAGCGCCAGACGACTAGTGTCCGAATTTGGCGAACTAGAGACATGGCTGACGAGGCAAAATGGGGGCATCGAAATTCCTCCAAGAATCGAAGGCCTCAAAGAATATCTCTGGAATTGCCACGAGAGAAATGGTGGTAAGAAATGGATGTGTCCAAGGTGTTCGATCATGCTGAATCGAAGGGTCGAAGCCAACTTCGAAAGGGTTCGACGCGAAAGATGGGAACACCCAGGAAGAGAACCAAATCCCCTACTACAACTGTACCCAAAGATGGAGGAAAGCTTGGTAGGATTTTTGGTCAGATGCCACAAAGAAAACACTGAAGTTGCTCTGTGCCCAAGATGTGGGGCAGTCTATGATGAAATGCTAGCACGATCATTCGAACGTGTGTACTGCTACATGAGTCAAGAAACTCGGGGGTTGCGTCCTAACCTGTACGGTTTCGACATATGGACTCCAACAAAGAGGCCTGATAGCCCACACCCCAGAGCTCGAAGGGTAACTTTCAAAATCCCTGCAGATGCGCCAAGGGATAGGTGGGTGCAAGCTGATGCAAGAACCAACAAATGGCGAAGTTGGGACCAAGGTGGTAGAACTGCAATGGCATATAGGAAACAATTTCAAAGACCAAATCGAGAGGCGTATCGATTGGAGAATTATAAAGGAAAAAATCCTATGTCTCGGTCCCAGTGGAGAAGGCATCAGAGAATAAAAAAGGCTCAGAAGGAATACAGGCCAAGAGAAGCTGGAGAATCTAGTAGCAACCAAGTCCCATACCAGGGGGCAAAGTCAAACAAACCTCCGGTGGAACGCAGATTATTCGAAGCTGAAAAACTCTTGGATGAAGAAGAAAAGATGCGTTCAAATTCCTGGAAAGAAGAGGATAGAATGACAAATGATTTTGATTCTGATGGAGTGTCATCTATAAACTTGAATTGCAATGTTGTTTCCGTACTCCCTCACGAGTTTAATCAGGAAACTGAAGTGGAAGACTGTGAAGAGGCTGATATCGAAGAAATGACAAAACACAAACCTGTGTGTTACTATGTGCTGAATAATGGTGCAGTAGAAGAACAGAATGCTTTCTTCGAAAGGCCTGATGAGGGTATGCGAAATCATTTGAAGCCACTCTATATCAGGGCTAAGATTGAGAACATTGGCATTAATAAAGTCCTAGTTGATGGGGGAGCAGCGGTGAACCTAATGCCTCAATACATGCTAAAAAGAATTGGTATGTTCGATACGGATATAAGGCCACATAACATGGTTTTATCTAACTACGAGGGCAAAATAGGACAAACACTGGGAGTTGTTCAAGTCAATTTGACAGTAGGCTCAGTTACCAGGCCAACCATGTTCATGGTTATACCAGCAAAGGCAAACTACAACCTTTTGCTTGGTAGGGAATGGATTCATGGGGTAGCAGCTGTGCCTTCAACTATGCATCAGAGGGTGACAATTTGGAGAGAAGATGGTATAGTGGAGAATATCGAAGGTGATCAGAGTTACTACATGGCTGAAGTCAACCAGGTGAACAAAACCAACTTCGATAGGAACCTGGCAAACATAGGCCCTTGTCATGCTGCAGAAGAGATGTATACCCCAAATAAAAATGCATTGTAATATTTAACGTTACACCCAAATGGATTCCAATGGGATAGAGAGATCATGGATGGTCCACCAGATACAGCACCATTGGAGAATTATCCGACAGTACGGCCAACAGGCTGGGACGATGACATTAATCATGTCTGAGTCTTCGTTCTTCGAAAAGATTTCGGCCTATGTGGCCGAGAATAAAAGGAAGGCGGCTCTCGAAGCCGAACTATCAAATACAAAGATAGATGCAATTCTAACCAAAGAAGGAATAACAGAATTGGAGATACATACGAGTTTCGAACTCTCTGAACACACGGCTCCAGACGAAGAGATCATAAGAGAAGAACCAAACCAAAGGTTGGATGCAATATACGACGAGGAACCTTTGGGATTCGAAAAAGACCCAATGGCGTCGAACATAAAGATGTTAGCCCAAGATCCACTTGAAGAAGTAAATCTTGGAGACAATGATCAAAAAAGGATAACATATATCAGCACGAAACTAGAACCAGAATTGAAAGCAACGGTCATCAAAATGCTGAAAGAAAACAAAGATTGTTTTGCTTGGGACTATGATGAGATGCCTGGTCTAGGAAGGGATTTAGTCGAACTAAAATTACCAATAAAAGAAGGGAAGAAGCCCATAAAGCAAACTCCCAGAAGATTTGCGCCAGAGATTCACTCAAAGATTAAAGCAGAGGTCGAAAGACTCTTACGTTGCAAATTTATCCAAACTACAAGGTATGTTGAGTGGATTGCTAATATAGTACCTGTAATTAAAAAGAATGGCTCATTAAGAGTATGCATAGACTTTCGTGACCTTAATGCAGCTACTCCTAAAGACGAGTATCCCATGCCTGTAGCAGAAATGCTAGTAGACTCAGCCGCAGGTTTTGAGTATTTGAGCATGTTGGATGGATATTCGGGATACAATCAAATTTTTATAACAGAAGATGATGTATCCAAGACAGCATTTCGTTGCCCAGGGGCAATAGGCACTTACGAATGGGTTGTGATGCCTTTTGGTTTGAAAAACGCTGGGGCAACTTATCAAAGAGCAATGAATTCTATATTTCATGACTTTATAGAAACATTCATGCAAGTGTATATAGATGACATTGTGGTAAAATCTACCTCGGGTATGAGTCATCTCGATCATCTGAGCCAATCATTCGAAAGAATGAGGAAATATGGTTTGAAGATGAACCCTCTTAAATGTGCTTTCTTTGTGCAGGCAGGTGATTTCTTGGGTTTCGTAGTCCACAAAAAAGGGATAGAAATTAACCAGAACAAGACGAAAGCCATTAGGGAAACCAAGTCCCCATCCACGAAGAAAGAACTACAATCATTATTGGGTAAGATAAATTTCTTAAGGAGATTTATCTCTAACTTGAGTGGACGCACGCAGGCTTTCTCCCCTCTACTTCGGCTTAAGCAAGAAAAATTCGAATGGCGTGCTGAACATCAAGAAGCTTTCGATCGGATAAAGCAATACTTGACTTGTCCACCAATTCTGTCTCCCCCAAATGGGAAGAAGCACATGCGCCTATACATTTCAGCGTCAGATAAAACAATAGGCAGCATGCTGGCCCAAGAAGATAAGAATGGCATCGAAAGAGCCATTTATTACTTAAGTAGAGTACTCAATGATGCAGAGACTAGATATACTGATATAGAAAAACTCTGCCTTTGTTTGTATTTCTCCTGTATCAAACTTAAGTATTATATAAAGCCAGTTGATGTTTACGTTTCATCTCATTGTGATGTTATTAAACATATGTTATCTAAGCCAATACTACATAGTCGAATTGGCAAGTGGGCTTTGGCCCTTACTGAATATTCATTAATATTTCAGCCTCTCAAGGCAATGAAAGGTCAGATTGTGTCAGACTTCATTGTCGACCGTGCGGTGGTTGAGAATCATCAGCATTATGTGGACTTAAAACCTTGGAAGTTATACTTCGATGGTTCAACGCATAAAGAGGGTACTGGGGTTGGAATGTTGATAATTTCTCCTGATGGAATTCCAACAAAGCTCAAGTTTAAAATCGAAGGTCCATTATGCTCCAACAATGAAGCTGAATACGAAGCATTAATTGCTGGACTTGAGGCTTTGTTAGAATTGGGGGCAACCAGAGTCGAAATTAAAGGAGACTCCGAATTGGTCATCAAACAATTGACAAAGGAGTACAAGTGTATCAAAGAGAATTTGATCATGTATTTTGTCATCGCAAATAGGCTACTCAAGAAATTCGAATATGTGGAATTAAAACACGCGTCGAGGGTGAATAACCAGGAAGCAAACGACTTGGCACAATTAGCTTCAGGATATAAAGTATCAAAAGAAAAGTTGGAAGAATTGATTGAAGTAAGAGGAAGAGCAATGTTTACTAAACTTTCGCCAAGTGATCTAGAGAACTCACAATTGGGTTATGCCAACAAAGAACAATTCGAAGTACTGAATATAGACTCGTTGGCAGACACAGATTGGAGGAGTCCAATTATTAACTACCTAAAAAACCCTTCGACGGATACAGACAGGAAAATCAAGTATAGAGCATTGTCATATTTTCTGATGGGAAATGAATTGTTCAAAAAAACTCCTGAAGGGGTATTGTTGAAATGCTTGGGTGAAGCAGAAGCATATTTGGCTCTGTCGAACGTACATAGTGGGGCATGTGGTGCACATCAAGCAGGGCACAAAATGAAATGGCTCTTGTTTCGTTATGGGATGTATTGGCCTTCGATGTTAAAGGATTGCATAGAGTTTGCGAAAGGGTGCCAAGAGTGCCAAGAACATGCAGGTATCCAACACGCTCCAGCAAACGAATTAAGTACGATAGTAAAACCATGGCCTTTCAGGGGATGGGCATTAGATTTGATTGGAGAAATTCACCCCAAGTCATCTAAAGGTCAAAGGTACATTTTGGTAGGAATATACTATTTCACAAAATGGGTCGAAGCAATACCACTGGCAAATGTGGATCAAGAGGCTGTGATTGAGTTTATTCAGAAACACATTATATATAGGTTTGGAATCCCAGAAAGTATAACAACTGATCAGGGATCAGTCTTTACTGGACGAAAAATACAAGACTTTGCCAGAGAAATAGGTTTCAAGTTATTTACTTCTACACCTTATTACGCTCAAGCAAATGGACAGGTTGAAGCAGCAAACAAAATAATAATTGGCCTTATTAAGAAACATGTGGGAAAGAAACCTAAGAACTGGCATAAGACTTTAGATCAAGCACTCTGGGCTTGTCGGACATCTCCAAAAGAAGCTACAAATACAACTCCTTTCCAGTTGACATTTGGACATGATGCAGTACTCCCAATTGAGATATGTTTGCAATCGGTAAGAATTCAAAGACAAGCAGACATTCCTCCCAACGTATACTGGGAGTTAATGATGAATGAGTTAGTAGATTTGGATGAAGACAGACTTCGAGCACTGGAAATGATAAAAAGGCAAAAGGAAAGAGTGTCCAGAGCATATAATAAAAAGGTGAAAGGTAAAACTTTTGTTAATAATGACTTAGTTTGGAAAGTTATTTTACCTATAGATCGAAAGAATCAGGCACTTGGTAAATGGTCCCCACATTGGGAAGGACCCTTTCGAATCTTGAAAGTATTCTCGAACAATGCTTACAAAATTGAAGAATTAGCAGAAGATCGTAGGATCTTAAGAGTAAACGGGAAATATTTGAAGAGATATAAACCAAGTATGTACGAAGTAAGGATTGCAAAAACGTAGATACTCAGGGTACTACGAAAAGCCAAAATGGTCAGGCATGTGTCAAAACATATACGCTACGTTGATCAAAATGGCTTTGCGATCAGAATAAATTTTAAATGGAAGGAAAAGAGTCTAAGGAGACACCAAAAGTATTTTTCATTTAAAAGCATAGTAGTACATGCATTACAAAGGATCCAAAAAACAGGATCCAAGATTACAAAAAAAAAAAAAAGAAGAAGAAAAAAGAAGGCATATAAATAAAGAAGAAAAAAAACCTAAGGGAAAAACTAGCTAGTTGATCCTTTTGTCCAAGCCTTCCAAGGACAGCACAAGCGAGGGTTCAGCTTCGAACATATCCCTGGCTCCAGAATCACGCATCCGCCTCACTACACCTTTCTTCAGGAAAATGTAACTGAGGAGTCTCCCGTAGGGAAGACAAGTCACACTCCCTCGACGGTCAACACCGATAGAGACAGCTTTAACAAGTCCTTTAAAGATCATTAAAGGAATGTTAATTTTCCTCCCTCGAAGACCACAGAGGATAAACTCCAAGTCTTCAACCATGATGTTGTTTTCATCGATCCGCCGAGGTTGGAAGTTCCCCACGAGCATCTGGTGCCAGATCCTGATGACTTTGGCACTGAAGCGATCGTTGTCCATAAGAGTTCTCAACATGAGATGAGTAGTCATGATGAAACTGTTGTCATCAAAAGTTGCACCAGAGTTATTGCATCTTATTAGGTTGGCATTAGTGGTGGGAGTGATGCTGAGACGAGCGTGTCGAATTTCAGAATCAATGGTGGTCCTACCTTCAGGATCTATGCGTAAAGACGCATTCATCCAGAATTCTGCCACCATGTTGGGGTAGATAGCACCCTCCAAGACTTCTTCAAAATAGAAGTCCAGTTCTTGGTTGACAAAGAGGTTTTCGATATTGATAAAATGACGAACAAGTTCATCCTCAGAGAGTCTGAACTCGCCTCTGATGAGGGCTTTGATGTTGTTAAAGGAGAGAGTTTCAGCCATTGCAAGATAAGAAAGGTGTTCTGAGAGAGAAGTTATGTGTTTTCTTTTTCTGTGTTTGGTTTGGAGAAAAAGCGCATGAATGAAGAAATGAAGACAATATTTGACCCTTTATATAGACTGGGAATACTGAAGGGTGGTTTTAAATTTTTAATGAGTGATTGGACTGCGGTTGGTTTTCCAAAGAAAGAAGTTATGGCTTCCGCCGTTTCCCGCCCTTGGAAGTTGAGAAGTAATCATGAAACTGATGCACGCACGTCTTAAATCGACGTTTTGGAGAAAGTGACGTCACTGTTTAATAATGATTATGGCTAGAGAAGGGGAAACGTCAAGTCTAGAGGCAAGGATGCTGCGAAAGATGTTCAGGTTCTACACGTTGCATTAAATAAAAAGCACTGCAGAAAATCTAAAGATATATTTTGGCAGAAATGTTTAGATTCGCTAAAAGTAATGCTGGCAAACATTATAGATATAAATGGGAGTCAAGCATACAAATATTATGGGTCTACAGTAGTTTCGATTACAAAACAAAGGTGCAACAAGTAACAGGACTGAAAACATCTAGTTAAAATCCTTAGGGAGATCCGTTTTGATCTTCAAGTATTGAGTCTCCCACGAAGACATACGAAGCTCAATTAGTGCCCGTTGCTTCTTCAATCTTTCGATCTCTGGCACTAATTTCTGTGCAGTCTCGAAATGTTTAATTCCCGACTGCACCACTTCGAGCAAATCTTGTTGGTTAGATTTTTGTATGGCTGCCTTACAACGTTCAGCTTCTTTTATCTTGTCCTCGAGTGCCTTTATCTCTTGCTTCCAGGAGTTGATGTTCTTCTCATAATCATCAAAGGCCTTCTGATTTTCTGAATGTTTAAGCTTGAGGGCCTCACCTTGTTTCGTTGCGTCCACAGCAGAGTTCCATGAAGAGTCATGGGAGGCTATTGTCTCAGATAGCTCTTTTTCGACATTTTGCTTTCGAAGAATGTTGGCCTGGAGTTGCTCGAGTAGAGAGCCTAACAGAACAATTACCTCTGAAACTTCTGTGGAAACTTGAAGCAAATCTACCTTCTTTAGAAGTTGATTTAAGTTGTGACTCTTAATAGGTTCCCGGTTGAGAACGTCTACAAGATTGACCCCAAAGAATCTCTCTTTTATTTGTCGGAGGAGGCTAGGAATATCTTCTTTATCACTAGATTCTACAGTTACAGCTGGAGAGACATTAAGTTCCGAAGGTGAAGAAGTATTCACATTCATGATAGCCTTTAAGAAACTAAGAGGATCAGTTTGCTTAAGTTGTTCCAGCTCCGAAGGAGTAGGCTTCGCGGGGGCAAGCGTCGAAGTTGTCTCAGGAATGGTTTTTGTATCAAGAATCGAAGTCCCTTGAGGATCTTGTTGTTCTGGTTGAGAAATCTCTTCCATAGCATCTTGCTCCGACGCAGTATCTTCGCTGTCATGTGTTTGGGGGTTCACATTGTCGCTGCCTGAGAATGGATGATCTTCTTCCAGATTTTTGTCTTGATGAGTAGGTGGGGATTCGTCAGTGGAGTGACTTTCTTTGACTGGTTCATTAGGCAATATGGTAGCAATTGGCCTAACGTCTTCGAAGACTGGCGAGAGAACATGAGTTTGATTTTGAGAGGTACCTATGTTAAACAGAGCAAAGTTAATCATAAAGATAAGCCTTTGAGGGGTTTAGTTGACGAAAGTTAAAACTTGACAATTACCGTAAAGTTTGTCAACATTAATGGTAAAGCCATGGTCCTTGAAACCTGAAGTGGCAGTGCCAGCGTCATCCTGCAATAACAAGGTAAATGTCAGTTTAATTAGTTGGTTAAAATCACAAGATAATATGTGGGGTGGAACCCAAATACCTTGGTTGGGATATTGTCTGGACTTAAATTATGACTTTCCACAACGAAAGCATTACTAGCAGTTTTCAAAGGAGACTCTTCAGAGGACGCCTTATCACCAGGAGAAGCAGTTTTAGAGGGACTTATCCTTTTCCCTTTTCTTGAAGGGGTAACAACTTTTTGTCTCTTCTTGTGTCCTTGTCTAGTTTGGGGAGGGGATTTATCTTCGCCATCTGAGGCAGCTGTCGAGGAAGCTTTCCGTTTCGAACCTGTTGGGAGTTTCGAGCTCTGGCGAATAGACGATAAGTAAGATGGATGCTACTCACAGATTGTACAAAATCAAAAATATGAGATGAGTATGTACCGTGGGCTTCTTGCCAGTGACGATGGAATCACTTTCACTTGGCTTGTTGCTCTTAGATGTCCCAGAATCTTTTTGGGCAGAAGCTTCCTTGATCTTCCTCCTTCGTGCAACAGATGTAGTTGAAACTGAAATCAGTATATCAGCAAAGAAAAGAAAAGTCAGTCGAAAAGATTGTCTTAATCCAAACCTTCAGGTATTGGGGCCAGGACACGAACATGTTTAAGATCTATATGAAGATGTCCTTTGAAAGTATCCAAGGTATGCTTAGTCGGAACCACTCGTTCAGCGCGTTTTTTGGTACTTTCTCGAAGAATTTTGAGAGCATTCCCACACACGAACCAGTCTGGGAAAGGAGGACTTAGAGCCACACCAAAATCAGCACTCGGTAGTGGAGGGAATTTTGGAGGATTAAGTTTGAAAGCCACTTCATAACGTAGTTCTGGTCGAACATACGAGGGCAATTTCAACTTATCCAGTTTGGCAGAAAACTTTTCGCGCAAAATGACTGCAGCCTCACGAACGGTCCGACTAAGATCATCAGGCCTGTAGATAGTTTCAAAGAATTTTTGAAAAGCTTGGATTTCT
Source organism: Vicia villosa (assembly GCF_029867415.1). Lineage (NCBI taxonomy): Eukaryota > Viridiplantae > Streptophyta > Magnoliopsida > Fabales > Fabaceae > Vicia > Vicia villosa. The sequence goes on from NC_081182.1 coordinate 141,048,451, forward strand.
TTAATATGAGTTGAAGTACCTTTTTGAAAATTCTCCTGCACATCAGTAAAAGCTGCAGTTAGTTCTTGAGCAAGGCTATCAGCATCAAAGATTAGGGAGCTATAATAACCCGTCCACCATTGATGAAAGTCTGGTGTAGAATAAAAAGCAGGTTCGAAAGAGACAGGAGGAAGATTGGTGGTGCCAACGTATTTGTTGATTTTTGTTTTACATTCTTCTTCAGTCAAGTACAAGGTATGGAAACACATATGGTTTCTTTTCTCATATAAACACTTGGGTTTTATTTGAACCAACCCAAACTGTCTCGAGACCAAATTTGGTTGGTAGCACATGAGAATACATTGACCTTTTGATGGTCGAAGGCGATGGGAAAATAACCTTGGAGTCAGAAAGGCTTCCCAAATTTCCATAGACTCAGTTTGTTGATCCTGAGATGTTAATGGGAATTTTCGAGTAAACCATTCGGGACCTATTGTTCTGTGGGCAAATGGGGCCATAGAAGGATCGAACTGGTTACGCCGTGCAAACATCATTGAATACGCCAGGAAGTGTTCACGAAGCTTTCCAATTTCTTCTTTTGGAGTTAGGTAAGCTAACCTGGTCCCTTCTATAGTTCGATTTTTGATTTTGCTATCCTCCTCATCGACGTTTCCTCGAAAGGGAAGATGAGTTTCGAATGTAGCATTAAGCCACAGTTGTAATAGCCAGAAAGGGCCAGCATAAAGTAAACTACCGGATTTGAAATTCTTGGTAAGGGTTGCAGCTTCGCTGAGGTTTTCATAAAGAGACCCTAAAAGCAGTTGGCTGAGGTTGAGCTTTTTTCAAGCATGCAACTGATTAGCCATGCAAAGGTACCTCTTTGCAACTTGAATAGATCTTGAGCAGAAGGCACATCGTGAAAGCCATAGCGCTAGGAAAGCAATATGCTCTTCATCGGATACTGCCGTTTCGGTGGTAATATGATGCTTCTGGATGAATGCAGTATAAGTGACTTGTGAGTCATTAAAACCAATAGTATCATTATCCATTTCGTTGGGATCGAAGGTTTCGCCAGTTGGTCGAAGTCCTGTAATCGCAGCCACATCGAAAAGAGTAGGGGTAACCATTCCACAGGGGAGATGGAAAGTGTTGTGAGAAGCATCCCAAAAGTGAACCGCTGCTACTAACATGGGTTGGTTGTATTCTAAACCTGTCTTTGACAGTTGAATCAAATCATATATTCCTAACGATTTCCAGAAGGATTCTTTCTGTTTCTCTACTTTTTCTAACCAGGCATAGTACAAATCAGGATCTTTGGCTAAAGGAATTGACCTAAACACTTTTACAGAGTTGGTCATATAGTTTAACCTAATTTTCGCTAAAGCTAAAGGAGTTACAGTTGGAGTTTCTTCCATGTTAGCAGATTTTCCTGAGGGAGAACAGCCATCTTCATCTATCCTAATTTTGCTAACCAATGGTCTAGTCTTGTAATAAGCAGGGAAGAATTTATTCAGAGATGGGATATTTTCACCTGGTAATGGACCCATAAAAGCGAGAGATTTTCCAGAAAGTTCAAAGGGAATGATTACCTGGGAAGCGTAAATAACGCGTATTTCTTCGGTGTTAGGGTTTTGAACGTGCTCTTGTTCCCCAGACCGTGTTGTTGATTGGAGCATCAGAGTAGGTTGAAGAACATTTGAAGATGAAGCCATAGAGAAATTTCTGATTAAGGGAACGAAATTTTGAAGAGATTGAAGATGTTTGGTTTTTGTTGAAGAAGATGAAGAAATAGGAATGAAAGGTTGTGTAGAAGTGCAAGACCAAGTATTTAAAGGTTTAACGGAAACCCTTTTTAAATCTTTTGGGTAAAATCCAAAGAACACGTGGCGGCTGGTGATTTAATCCAACGGCGGTCGAATAAAGTTAGCTTCACTCCTAGTATGTAGGAGTAATGATCAAGAAGTAAGGTTAAAACGTGGGAATGTAAGTTATGAGAAGACATCTTTGAAAATGACAAGACGTTTCGGAAACAGGGTCATCAATGATTATGACGTTAGTCAGCAGTCTTGGAACTCTCCAAGATCAATAAAGAACGAAATCTTATAATGACAAGAAACGCCTATTTCTGTTGACTCTCGAAACAGGCATTTATTGGGGGCAATTTGTTAGCTGAAGATTTCGTTTTGTAGTATTTGTCCTTCGAAGAAGTAGAAAATCGAAGGAAAGATGGTTACTGATAGCCATCCCTTAAAAATAAAAGAATGGCTACTGATGGTCATGCTTCGAGAGTAAAGATTTCTAAGTTCTCTATGAAGATAATGAATACTGAAAGCTAATGAAAAGTATGTGTCTTCGGGGACTTAGACAAAATTTGTAAATATATTCAAGTATTACTACTTAGCGTGTTTTTCGTAGTGTTTGTTTAATACACTGCCACGCGTCGAAGACGGACTCAGGCGGGAAGATTTGAAATTCGAAGACGGTTTCGTAACTGTCCAAGTAACAGATGGCGTCACTAGAAGTTCTTATGAGAAACGTGGCAGCAGATTAGTGTAGGACCGTTAAGGTCGAAACTAGTATAAATAGGAGTCTTAATGTTAGGATTCTGTGTGTTCATTTTGTACAAATCACTCACATATTTACTCAAGTATCGAGCGTTAAGAGAAAGAGTTCGCTGAGAAAATGTACGTATGACACCACCACTTTAATACATGTGTATTATCTTTTGTTTTTAAATATCTTCCAGAATTACTGCATTTCGTTTACTTCTTGCCATTTACATTTCTGTATCTTTACTTTAATGTCATTTACTTTCGAATTACTTTCATGTTATTTACTTTCAAAGTCTTTAACATTTCTGAAGTTTAAGATTCTTTACGTTTCAATAGTCCTTTTAATTTTCTATGTTACATTACTTATCCTTTCGTTAAAGTCACATTTATATATATAACAAAGTGATTATCAAGACTATTTGTTCTTTAATCGAACAACGCTTATTGAAGAAGACAAATCATGAATATGATTCGAATGAACATTGATAACAATCTTCTTGACTATGTGTCCTAGGATCAATCTAGTCGATCCTGCGAGTAACCAAATCATATTTATTATAGTTTGGAAGACTAGCGGTTGTTTACCGGAAATCACCGTAAACAACCCCCTATAAGAGCGCTTTTTTTGCGTGTTTTTTAATTTTGTTTTTAGCGAAACCTATACCAGCGCTTTTTCCTAAAAGCTCTTTCGTAGGGGTGCTTCTAAAAGACAAATTTGGCATAGTATTGTCATATTTTCATTAGAAAATAGTAAGAACCACACATAAAGAATTGTACCTAATTTTTGTCCTAATTAGTATTCATATTTTAAAATTTTAATAATAATTTTATTTTTAAATAATTCTAATTTTTTTAGTTTATTAAATTAATTATTAATATTTTTAATTTTAATTTATATTTTGTCATATTAATTTTTTATTTTATATTATATTTTATAGGAGTAAATTAGTAAATCATTTTCTTATCCTAACTTGCCGGATTCTAACCCCGCTCATATTCAAGATAACAATTTGAACTAGTGTGGCAAGATAGGATAAGTTTCAGGATTAACTTATCTTATCATGTTGTGTCAGGAAATACTGAATTGAGATAGGATATCATACAAATATCATATTCTGTCATTTATCTTGCGCACTAAACAGACCCTTAAAGAATGAACTTGTAAAATTATCTTATTTTGACATTTTGAAATTTGATATTTTTAAAGATCGAGTCGTCCGATTCAACAAGTTTAATCCTATATAGGTTTGTTATAAATATCTTGGTTCATTCAAATGAATTATCTTATTTAATTCGATTTTGTCATATGGTCCAACTAATAAATCAGTGACCCAATACCTTTCTTAATCTGATTACTGGTCGGATTTTTAAAACATTAGATAGTGAGATCTGATAGGAAATATATATATATATATATATATATATATATATATATATATATATATATATATATATATATATATATATATATATATATATATATATATATATATATATATATATATATATATATATATATATAATATTTGATGTGATTATAACCATATTTTGCCTAAATGCATCCATCCCTAGTTTTTAGTGCTATCTCTTCTATTTCATATCATTCTTATATATTTGTTAATTTGCAAATAAGTTAAATTAACTGGCGTGTGAATAAATTATTAGTGAATCTTAAATTAGATACACCAATTCTATATATATTGAAGTTTTAGCTCGTATAATTAATTATACATAATGTTTTGTAATGGGATTAAAAATGGATTAAATAATGTAGGCATGATCTTGAGCCTTAGGAGTTTTGTTCAAATATAATTTTTGTTATTATAGTATTTTAAAAATTAAAAATGCATTAATAATAAACATTAGTTTAAACTGAATATTTTTTTCAAAAAATGTTTAAAAAATTTCTATATATTTTTAAATATTAATTTTCAAAGTCCACCATTCCTCTCTCCCCTCCAAAGTTTAAACTAAAACGTAAGATTTAGTTTTGGAGTTTGGAGGAAAAGACACTGGAGGAATTTAAAAAGGAAAGGATCCAGAAAAAATAATAGAAGGATTTAGGTGGGATAAATTTTGGATAGATTATTTTTATTTACAAATTAAAATTCTCTTAATTTAAAAGAACTAAAAAATTGTATTAGATGAGGCGGTTGGAGGGTTTTGGAGACCTTAAATAAATTATTTTAATATAATTTTTTTATAGGATTTCAAAAAAATTTAAATAGGTAAATGATAAACACTAATTTATCATAAACAAAGTTTTTATTTTTAAATGTTAATATTTTTTAATATCTTTAAAAAAAATAAATTCAAAATTCTCCATTATTTTCTCCTCTAAACTTTCAATCAAAGTCTAAGTGTTTTGATTGTACAAAGTAATATAATACATTCTACGATTCTATCTTCGCTGTGATATTAATATGTAAAATATATAAACCTCGTGTAACTTTACACATGATATGAATTATATATCGACATTCCACATGATGTAAGAGTTACAATAACTGAACATGTGACATGCACATACCCTGCGCTTAACATAACATATAGCTCTTGTAACTTAACACATGTCATGCATATATGTTTTGCACTTCACGTAATATTTAAATTTTTTCTGGAGTTAAGTATCTTTTGTTCCCTATAAATATCTCAAATTTTAGTCTCTATTAAAAGATAAAATATTTTATTCTCTATAAAAAATTTATGCATATATTTTTAGTCTCTGTTAATTTTAAAAATTTTAAAAATTGTTTAGTTACCCTTAAAATTTAAAATTTTTAAATATTTTTTTTCATATGTGTTTAGAATATTATAAAATATTTCTTTACCAAATTATAAATTTTTTAAAATGAGAAGAATTAAACATGAATTTTTTAAAAGATAATGATAAAAGTAATGCAAATCTTAATTTAAAAATCAAATTTTGAGATTCTTTTTTTTTTTCGACGAACTTTTTATAACGATATAAATATGTTCGTAAAATAATCATTCAAGTGGAGACCAAAATATATGATTTTTTTAATAGGGACTAAAAATGAAATTTGAGATATTAGTAAAGACAAAAACATACTTTAACCCTTTTTTAATTAAAAGGTGGAACAAGGCCACCACAAAAAATACATTAGAAAAAGGACGATGTTACATAAACAAAAATAAGGGGACCAAACTAAAATCCCTTTAACAAGAAATTCTACAGCAAGGGAGATCTATGGAGTTTCTAGCAAAATCACTGACAATATCCCTTTGAACAATATCCCACCAAGAAAAATCATGTATAGGTAAGCCTATGTTAGCTAGTCTATCTGTGCAATGATTACCTTCTCTAAATATATGGATGACCAAAAAATTGATAGATCTAGTATGATGTAGAGCATTTTTCTATGTGATCCGGAGAGACCAAGGAACAATGTAAGGCTTGGTGAAAGCTAAGACCACCAACTTCGAATCTGATTCAAGTCAAAGATTAACCACGTTCTTTTGTTTCGCAATCTCAATACTCAAAATAGCTCTAAATAACTTTGCCATGAAGTCATTTTTAGGCCCGATAAATTTGTAAAAAGTACCCTCATGTATTTTACACTAAAACATGAATCATATATCGTGCACTAGATTTTTTTACTTATAAGATCATTTAAATATAAGTTGATTATTGTTTTAAAAAAATTGATTATAGTATACAATAGTGTTGCTTAGTTATTATTGTGAAATACTAATTCAAACTATTAGCAAGTGATAAAAAATATTATTTTCAAGAAGATTAGTGTACGGTGAAAAATTGAGACCGAAACCATTGGATTGATCCAGCTTGTATTTTAGTGAAAGTCGCCACCTCACTTTATTGCTTCCAAAAGAAATGGGAAAAAGAGCGAAATAAAAACAAAAAAAATTAAATCAAAACTAATAAAATAAACAGAGATCTTAGGTTCGGGGGTTGGTTATGCAATAGAAATGTATTAGCACCCCTTCACATATGTAGTTCTGAACAAAAACCTCATTGAAAATATATATTATTATTTTATTGTTTTGTTTTTGTTTTGGGAAATATAGTGGGATGGTGAGAAAACAATTTTTAAAGTGTCCTCAACAAGACATCGTATTTTGTTCCTACATACCCTTTAAATGTAATAGGGAAGTCAGTGCATTTGTAGTTCCCCTCCATAGAAAAATAAAGAGCCAAAGTGGCAAAACTCTTTTTAGGTGTTGAGCTTTAACAATACACAACAGGGTTTTTTAAAATGCTGAGCATTAACAATACACAACAAGTTTTTAAAAGAAACCAAGCGTTAACAATACAAGGTTAGGGTGACATGCTAATCTTTAACAATACAAAGCATGGTTGATTTTAAAAATGGTTGAGCTTTAACAATATAAAACCAGGTTTAAAACATGGGGATGTGCTAAGCTTTAACAATACAGAGCACAAAGTAAAAGAGAAGTAAGAGAATGTGAGTATCTTGACAATTTTAGACAATACTAGCCCAATCCTTTGGATTTTTAAGCAACAATGAGGAATTATACTTCTCAATCAATCATTGAGGGTAAACACCTCAAGTGGTGGGTGAGTCATGTTATGTATATCATGGATACAAACAAAGTGAGTCAAGTGGGAACAAAGATATCAATGTAAATTACTAAAGTACAAGGGTTATAGAATGAAAGAGAACATACCTCAATATCATATCATGTATGAATGAGTATGATGTGATGATCAAATGGATGAGTATAAACAAATATCTTATGCATGTGTGGTTAGTCAACATTAATATCAAGGTAAAAGTATATAACAAGAGTATATGATACAAGTATGTGGATCATTTATATACACAAGTAAATAAACAAATTATTATTAATCAACAAAAGATAGACAAAGTATCAACCGGTTGTTAAGTATAAACACGTTGGTTCTCGTAAACATTCAATCAAATAAGTTCAAAGTTTTGAAAGGTGTACATATTTGGAATATTTTAGGCCGATCAGACAAATATCGACAAATATTTTAGATAGAAGAGTAGGTAGATAACATGACAAATATCGAACTAGGATTAATCTTGAAGACCCTGAAATTGGAAAAACGCCCTACTAGCCGGTCTAATCATACCTTCCAGATCGGCAGACATTTATCTCTAATGAGGTCGGAGCCGTTCACCTTAGTCGGCCGCGACAGTTACATGCATATGAAGGGCAACCACGGTTACAAGAGTTACGATCCTTTAATGGCTGACAGCAGGGGTTACAAATAGCACTCATTAATGGAGAGGATCCAAGGTTTCTCCACTTAATGCTACTGATTATAATACCAAGACTATAACTAGGGCTCCCAATTGAGGGATAAGCAAGACACGCTTCATCTTGAGCTTGCATTAATTTAATTGTACTGCTCAAATACCTAATAAAAGCTAACTTTACCAATTCAGTTGCGACCTCGTTGGAATCCTCTTCTCGGAAGTATTTCAAAAGTGTTCTGCAGGAACATCTGGTGCCCACTGTGGAATGTGGGTAAAACTTTCGCAGGCCACATATTATTTCACATTTATCTTTACTTACAAGATGTCCAGACCTTCACCAAGCAGTATGACGATCCTCCGTCTGACATGGCTCAGCTTCTGACTATGGTGGAGGAGCTAAGATAACTTAATGAAAATTTCTAGGACATTGTCCAAACACTGCAAACCTAGTCAATACGAGAGGACGAATTTCCAGAAGAACCTCTTGACCACCAGCCATTGGCGGAGGCCGTCTAGGAGGATACAGTTTCTGAGAACTTCAAATCTCTGCCATTGCCTTCCTTTAATGGCAAGAGTGACCCCATGAGCATATTATTGTTGTCAATAATTAAACGGACATAGTCGAAGCCTCTAACTCTTTGAAATGCAAGCTGATAGTAGGGACCTTCAAAGACGTTGCACTGTGCTAGTACATGAGTTTTCCCATAGCGTCTATCCTGGGATATTCTGACCTGGTTCGAAAGATGGTTCAACACTTCTCAGCCAGCAAACATTGGAAGGTGTCCACCACCATCCTTTTTAACATGCGACAGGGGTCGGTCGAGTCCCTCCAGGAGTACATGGATCGGTTAAATGAGGAGACTATTAAGCTGTCTCATCTGAATCAAGAAATGTTCGTGGGAGCCTTCCATAACGGTCTAAGGGTCGGCCACTTCAACGAATCATTAGCACAGAAGCCGGCTTCCAACATGGAAGAGGTTATGAATCGCGTTGATTGTTATGTCAAGGGTGAAGAGAGCAACATGGAGAAGCGACATCGAGATTCTCGGGAAAAGTCACATAGCAAGCCAGACAAGGGCATCCCCCTGAAGGAAAGACATGGATACTAAGTACATCGATGGGGCCTGTTGATACTAAGTCAGAGATTCCCTAATGAAAATGGGGGATCTTTCACTCCCCTTAATACGAGGAGGGCCGATATTGTACGAGAGGTAGATTACTTGGGGCTGCATGTTAGTCCGCCCCGAGCCTTGGAAGTTAGAGCAATAGTTGATAGAGGGTGGACTAGGGTGCTCTTTTCATCGTGTGAAGGGTCACCATACTGAGGATTTCTTACAGATTCTAAAAGAGAGATCGAGGCGCTAATTCATAAAGGAGGACGGTTCTTCATCAGCTAGGAAAAGAATCCCAGCTCAAAAAGATTCCGGTTCAGAGAAATCCCGAGTTAAAAAAATAAAAATTCAGAGGAAACGCACGAGGCGCGTATATCTTGGCACACTTTAAACACTATTGTCGGGGGATTTTTTGGGGGCAGAGAGACTAGATCGACCCGAAAGCGATATGAACGGATAGTCATGCACGTATCCTAATATGAGACCACAGAAATGGGGGAAAGTGTTCGACAGACGTAAGTTTCTCTAAACGAAAATCCAAGGGAGTGTTGGCTCATGAGAACATCCTGATGGTTATCAAGGTGTACATACGGGACTGGAGCATCAAAAAGGTGTTAATCGACCCGGTAGTTCCACGGAGGTCCTGTACTAGGACGCTTTAAAAGGCATGGGCATGGACGCCTCTAAGATGCTAACCTTTAAAGGAACCCTCGCGGGCTTTGCTGGAGAACAGGTGCAGGTACTCGGCCACATGCCCGTAATGACTGTGTTTGATAGTGGACACAATGCCTAGTCGGTAAAGGTCAGATACCTCATTGTAAATTAGGCTTCTCCATACAACATCATCATTGGAAGACCAGCCTTCAATTCCCTCGAAGCCGCATTGTCCATGTTATACCTAATGATGAAATATCCGTTAAGTAGTGGTGAAGTCGGCGTGGTTAAAGGAAATAAGGGGTTGTCCCTCAAGTGTTACAGAGACAATCTAAAATTGAGGGAAAAGAAGGGAGAGGATCTTCCCAAAGAGGTCAACCTGCTAAACATTCATATGATCGACCTCGATCCCAGGGAGGATTCAGCACTAGACAGTCTCACGCCTATAGGAGATGTTAAAAAGATACAAATCTGTACTGAGGATTTCCAGACCATGTAAATCGGTTCTAATCTCACTCTATATGAATAGTTGGGAATCATACAAATAATAAGACAGAACATGGACCTATTTGCATGGAAGCCTTTCGATATGCCAGGAATTGATTCCGGGGTCATGTATCACCAACTAGCTATCAATCTGCCTCACAAAACGGTAGTACAGAGAAAGCGAAATACCAGAGGCGAGAAGGAACAAGCTATAGCCGAGGAGGTTGGAAAGCTACTCAATGTCGGTGTCATTCAAGAGGTCAAATATCCTACTTGGCTTTATAACATAGTAATGGTCAAGAAGAAGAATAACAAATGGCGCATGTGTGTGGATTTCAAAAATCTCAACAAGGCCCGCCCAAAGATCCTTATCCTCTTCCACACATTGATAGGTTGATTGACAGTTCTTTTGACTTCTAACTACTAAACTTCATGGATGCATACTCCGGGTGAAATCTGTATCACCCTTCTAATCCACAAGGAATATTCGCAATATAATACGAATTGACATCAAATAAAATCACCAACAAGGGTGTCACATCGTCATAAAAACTTCATAAACAATAGTCCTGCTTCGCAACACGGGTTCTCAACATAGTTTAAAAACTAATTTCATTTAACATAGCAACACACAAACAGATTATCTTGCAGCAGAATTCACAACTTAAACATCTTTAGAAAATCTTCATAAAACATGAAATAGACCTCATGATTCATGAGTTATAACTCAAAGCATCAACATTAAAATGTAATGCAAACTCAAATAATCAAAGTGGACATAATAGTTATAAACATAACAACCCCATCCCCGATGTTACGTATTAGAGCAAGACTCCCTTCAATCTAAACAATGGTAAAAGAATGCCATGAAGATGTCCTCAAACTTCAACGGACTACTCATGATTACCTGTGCGTTAACCACATGGAGACAACATTCTAACAGAAAGGGTGGGTTTTTCATATCATTATGCAAGACATAAGGAATAGATATAGTAGTGGCATACAAATAATCAGTCATATATACCGATACAACATATACATCATGTATTCATACTTTCTCACATATGCACATCATCGCCTATTCCACACATTATCACTTTAATCATCAATCACGTCACAAATAATCAAGCATCATTAGTTCACACATTATCATAACAATGCGATGCAACAATAATGGGCTCATGCATGTGGTACTAATTCATCACTGATGACTCGGTCATCATTCTCCAAAGATCCCCCATAGGATCGATTCCTGTTTGGAACCGGAGCACCTCAACAAGTTTTATTCAATCCGCACAATGGGATTAAGGGTTGTCACTGGACCAATGGTCCTGCAACATCACTAGACTTATCGTCCTGCAAATATGCTATGAATGCATGATGCTCAATGTCATAAAATCAACGACCACGGCTAGTCAAAATGGAATCATCATTCATGTATTCGTTAAAGTCATGTCAGCATTCAAACATACAACATCACAAGCACCTTGTTCAACACAACACACAAACCTCAATTAATCATGTTATCAATTAGCACAACAACATTCACCAAATTCAAGTATAGAATTACAAGAATTCCCAAAATCATGTACAAATATCGAAGGGGGACTCGGGGGACTTGTACATTTTTCTAATATTTTAGGACGATCAAGAAAACTGACACTAGATAGAAGAGTAGGCAGAGAACATGACAAATATCGAACAAGGATTAATCTTGAAGACCCTCAAATCGGCAGAATGCCCTCCTAGCGGGTCAGCTCATACCTTCCAGCTCGGTAGATGCAATTCTCCAGCTCGGTAGACGTTTAAATTTAATGAGGTCAGAGTCGTTCACCTTAGTCGGTGTTGACGGTTATATGCATATGAAGGGCTGCCACGGTTACATGAGTTACGATCCTCTAATGGCTTACGGTGGGGGTTACGGATAGCGCTCGTTAATAAAGAGGATCTAAGGTTTCTCCACTTAATGCTGTTGATTATCATTCCAGGACTATAAATAGAGCTCCCAAATAAGGGATCAGAAAAACACGCTTCATCTTAAGCTTTTATCAATTGTACTGCTCAAATCTTTAAAAACGCGAAGTCTACCAATTTAGTTACAACCTTGCTTGAATCCGCTTCTGGGAGGTATTTCAAAAGTGTTTTGTGGGTACAAAAGGTATGATTGTTTTTATCAAAGTATAGACATCATGGGGATTAAAGTAGAATCATGGCATTGATGAACAAATTAATATTGACAAGGTACTGAATCTAAGATCAAGGGGAAGATCAAAGATCAAAGATTAGAGATTTAGGCATGTACGCAAAGTTTATTCACTTAGAAACAAGCTAAGCCCTAGGTGGAAATTAATTGGGATCATGATAATATCTTCAAAAGAGGCTTGTATTAACCCAAAGGGAATCACATAAGGTCCAACAATTCATTTGGTAAAAGATCAATTGAAAAATATTTGGAAGAAGACCTTTTAAAAGGTAAAAAAAGTAATAGTTTTGGACTTGATTAAAAAGTGATTCAATAAATAAATTTTTGATATTTTAAAATATAGTCTAAAATGTAGTCTAAAATATATACCATAAATAAGGTGTGTATAAAAAATCAAGCAAAAACAAATTAATTTGCTTGTTTAAATAATTAATCAAAGTTGTAAAGAAAATAAGAAAAAATAGTGGTAAAAATATAGGGATGCTACCAAGGAGGCTTGAGCCCATGTCTTTCTCTTCACAAGCCAAAACACTCACCATCTAGTCAGATGCTTTTGGTGATCATAATGTGTATTCAATGAATAAAATATCAAAGCATGTTTAAAATGGCAAAAAAATAAAAATACACAAAAGGTCTGGGACGAGGGGGATTCGAACCGCAGACCATGGACTCAAAGGTGACAATAAGGCGCGTGCTCTACCACTGGGGTAGCTATACATCAGTTTATTAAAGCACAAATCATTAAATATATTTTAAACAATGTTCAAAAACCTAATTTTCAACTTCATCTTCAACCTGAAGACAAAGCCATGGTTCCAAATTCGAAAGCCTTCATTTCTTAATCATTTTGAAAATTGTAAACATGAAAGTTGTGTATTTTTCCATCATGAATTCAGACATGTATCAATTATCAATTTATTTTAACTGTAGCCCAATAATTTATCAAAAAACTACATGAACCCTAATTTTTCAAAAGGTTGAACATCTATTTCACAAGGTTGTCTATAATAATCCAGCATCATCCAACAAGAATTTTTGGAATTATCTCTCCATTTTTTTCCGTCACGAAGCAAAAAGGAGATAGTGAGTTACTACTTTAATGTCTTCATGCTTCGTAAGCGTGCAGAGCAGAACAGTAACCCTTATTAAGTGCTAATAGCGATAATGATGAATATCAAGGTAATGATGAACAGTAACTACAATGGAATAGTGAGTACTGATTTGGCTGGCTGTCAAACTTTGTGCCGTGGAAATTTTTTATGTTGTAAAGTCCCACATTGTTTTCTCTAAGAAAATGTTAAGTGTTTATATAATTTAAACAAACAGAAATTATTGATTACTTATGGGCTTGAGAAATCCTTCAAAGAGTGTGGGGTTAAGGCCCAAAATATAACTTTTATAAATAAATAATTTCAAAAACTATTTATATAAAAACTTAATAAAATAAAATAATTTATTAAATAATAAATAATAAATTATTCTAGTTTATTTATAAAAAAATAATTAAAATTATAAAAATATTTAAATATTTATAAAGAAAAAATTAAGAAAATAAAATAATAAATTTTTAAATATTTTTTTTTAATGATGTGGCAATAATAAAAAATGCCACCTCATTTATTTCAATGCCAACTATGCAAATGAGGTGCCATGTCATTAAAAAAAAAAATCTGTTAAGTGATAAGGGACCATAAAAAATTCACCTTATTTAAAAATGGGGGACCTAATAGTTGGGTTTTTTTAGTTTGGGAACTAAAATATTAAAAATACCAATATAGGGGGACTAAAAGTGTATTTAAGCCTAAATTAAATGATGTATAGCAATGATAAATGGAAACTAGTTAAGAGTTTTTGATCCTCACATTGTAACAAACACAATAGAATCGAGTTTTTCTAAAATGATGCACAAATGGTAGAACTAGAAAAAGAAGAAAACTACCAATCGTTAGTTGGTTCAATGGTGATTGGCGCTGAACTTGATAGGGAGAACCACGGTTCGATCCCCCGCAACTGCGATCGGGAGGGGGCTGGAACCACTTGATGCCAGAACTGACCCCCGAACCGGACTAAACCGGTGGTGATAAACCAAAAAAAAGAAAAAGAAGAAAACTAACCAATTGGAGAGAGTCCAATGCCCCTTTAATCAACTTCTAGAAATTATGAGATGATCTGGATAGATTTCTGGGATCCCTCTGAAGCTAATGGAATGCTTGAACTGCCTTGAGAATGCCTAGGTTGCTCTGCTCAAATCAATTTGCAAGTCGCCAAAAGTAAAAATAGAAAATAAACTTAAAGCAATTACACATGCAATGTGAGTGTTTGGGCAACTTCGATATGGTGTATGGAAGGTGTTTGAATTCTATGTTTGCAAAGAACTTGGTTGGAGTTCATAATTCCCAAGTTTATGCAAAGTTGAATTTTAGAGCTTTCAAGTGAGAGAGTGACTTTGTTATTTGTTGTGTGTTTGGATTAAGAGGCAAGGGCCTTTATGTATAGGCAAAATTTGTGGTTTTGTGGGGGGAAAATATGATCAAAAGGATGTCTTAATATCAAGTTGACTTGGTTTGCGTCGTGGTGAAGAAATCTTGAAAGTTATGGTTCTAAGATCTTTAGCAAGCTTTATTCATGAACATTAGGATGTCTCCTATAATCTTAGGAGGTTTCTTGTTGGTTTTGTGGAGCTTTATGTTCAGAAGCAACAAGGTATGGGCTCAAGGTTAAAGTTGTTAGAACAATATTGAGAATCTATGTTTAGAATCTAGTTTTGATGATAACGAACATATATTTTGTGAGTAACAATTTTATTACTAATAGTTTCATTTAGTGTGCAGATATTATGTTATAAATCTTATACAGGATTCATCAGAAAAAGAGTACACCTACATCCAGAAGACTGACGAAGCTCATCAGATGTTCTGATTAAGAACAGGTCAGAAGGACAAGCAACAACAATGCTTACTCACAACAAGCCTCAATCAGAAAGTACATCAGAAGCTGCAAGGAAACGAACAAGAAAGATTAGCTGCAAGAAACTTTGCAACATCAGAAGATCATGCATGCAGAAAGAACAGAAGATCTGAAGTCACAAGTTCTGAAGCTACAACGAAATGACATGCAAGATACAAACATCAGTAGAAGTCATGTACAAGCAAATGAAGAATCTACAACTCAGCATACAAAATTGAATAAAATACAAAGATCTGCGAATTAAAGGGAGAGCTGTTAGAAACATCATCACGTGCAAACGGTTATAACATTTAAAAGGAACAACTCCCAAGGTTAAAAGAAGAAGAAAGCTACATGCAACACATTGAAGAAAGAAAAACCAGAGTAGCACGCCACAAACTGACATCAGGATAAGGCTCTGTCTATGACACATGCAGCCAATCAATACGAAGCATTCAAATCCATACTCAACAAGATTGCAACGGCTACATTCTAACGGTAACCACTCATCAAGCTATAAAAAGAACCAATCTTCAAACTTGATGTGTATGGAGTGACCATCGTGTATGGAATCCATCCATCCTGTACAGAGTGAGGAATCAGTATATCCAGAATAGAGAGTAAGTGATCATCCATCCCTTGAATGGATCTGGAGAGAAAAAGAAAAAATCCAGTGAGGATCATCCATGGAGATAAGAAGAAAGTGTGCAACCAAAAGATATATTCTGCACAAAACAAGAAGAAATAATCTACATAATGCATCTGTTCATCTGTAGATGAAGTAGCTGAGCATGATCATCAAACTGAAGAAATATGAAGACACGCATCAGAAGATACAAGAGGCAACGCATACTATGTATGTGATCTATTCACAGTGTTGTAATACACTAAAAACATGCCTATGTAAAGAAAGATGGAAATGGAGAGCCTGGACGTGAAAGCTTACAAGCTGATTAAATTGCTTCATTAGTGGCAACGTACACTATGTGAATGATGATTAAATGTTTAAATATACATCATATGCCTACCATGAAGAAACTCTCAAAGAATGAAGAAGAAAATATGCTGCTAAGCAGAATTGATCGGACACCATTTATACTAAATTTCATCATGAATTTGGCATAAGATCGTCATACTTGGTAACACTTTGTGGTTGTTTTTAAGTGTTTTTCTTTGATTCATCTAGTTCTAGTTTATTTGTATGCATTTTTTTTTTGTGCCATTTATCTTTGGCTATTAGGTGCTTTTGATCTCGTTTGGTGATCGTTTTAGGTTGGCTTTGGATTGAAGAAAGATCTCAAGTCCAAGTGGTACACGAAAAGGGGAAGAAGAGCAAAAATAAAGTGGAAAGGCAGAGGCTGAGACGGGCAGCCCGTGTCACCTGACACGGCCGTGTCAGACCTCCTGAAGCAACCTTCCCCAAGTGGCAGAAGCTGACACGGTCTACCCGTGTCAAGTGACACGGCCGTGTCAGCTGGTGCGGACAGAAATTCTGATTTTTGTTATTTTGATATTTTTAAAGCACCAGGGGCATTTTGGGTATTCTGTCTTGGACCTGAAAACCTAGAGAGATTAAAAGTGATTGGAGAGACAAGGAGAAGGCACTTTTTGCATGGTACGATAGAATTCCAGAAAGAGGAGAAGATAGCTTCATCAAGGGTTTAGGAGACGGAGAGATTCAACGGTGGACACCATTGAAGATCCAAGTTCCCAATTATCTTTGTAATGTCTAAATTCTTTACTTTGTGTTTCTTGAATATTATGAGAGGCTAAACCCCCCAATGCTAGGGGGTGTCCCTGATTTGATTTGTAATGACTCTAGATTCTGTATTTCTTTAATCAAATGTTCGTATTATACAATTCGATTGTATAATGTTTTTAATGCTGTCTTTATCGGATCAATAAGGATTGTTTTGTGGTAAACAATTTGTAGGACTACGATTGTTAAGGTTTGTATACAATTGAACCTTATAGTTATCACCTAGGACTAGGGATACCGTAAGGTTATTTAGAAATTCTTGATTAATCTCAGCTTTGGTTTTCTCCTATGTCTCTAAGGACTTAGGTAATAGGATTATAAACCAAAAGGTTTTCACTAAGGACTTAGGAAAACATCCTTAAGAATAAATAATTGAATTCTATGAACTTGTTAAAGAGATCTTAATCCAGAGGAGTTATAAAGCAAATCACACACCTTACCTTGGCATTATTCTCATTTTATAAAAAGTTCAATTTTAATTTCAACAATTTTTGTATTATTTCAACTCATTTTATTAATCATTAAAACAACAACCTTATGAATTTTTGTTTAATTGACCTATAATAATAACTTGTATTTCCTACGCAGTCCTCGAGATCGATGCTTGGGGTAAACCCATTATAACTACATCGGTAAAAATAGTACACTTGCTATTTTTCCAATCAAGTTTTTGGCGCCGTTGCCGGGGATTGCCAAAATATAAGTGATTAATAAGTCAATTGAACTTTTGTTGCTCTGCAACTAAAATTTTATTTTTCTGCAATTTTTATTTTGATTTTATTTTTATTTGTGCTCTCAACTAATCATTGTCTAATCTTGTATGCGAGGTAAGGCCTCAGCAGAATTTATTTTTGACGCAGAACAAGAAAGATCATTGCTAGCAAGACTTCGTGAAGTTAAGCAAAAAAGACTAGCATCAAAATAAGAATCAACCATAGTTTCAGAATCAGAAAAAGAAGAAATACAATCCATCCCAACCGAGCAGTCAGATTCAGAATCTGAAACTATGGCAGAGGATCCACCTCCCCCTGAAATACTTTTAGGTGATTATGGAAGGGCTAACGCATCACTTGGGCGAATGACAATCTTAAATCAAACGGTCAATGTGGCACACTTCTACATCCCTCTACTATCCGCTAGTTGGAGAGCAAGCCCTTTTCAGGAAGAATCAACGAAGATGCAAATAAGCATCTACAAAGATTCCTCACCACAACAACATCATTGAAGATAGAAGGCCATTCTGAAGAAGCCAAGAGACTTGTGATGTTTCCATTCACTTTATCCGAAGATGCGGAAGAGTGGTTTTACTCACTTCCAGCTGGGAGTATCACGACATGGCAAGAGATGGAAAATGCTTTCCTTAATGAGTATTTCCCTGCTTCAGTTTTCATTCGAAAAATATATGACATTATCAATTTCAAACAGAAAGAAGGGGAGTCACTTGGAGATGCATATAAAAGGTTTAAGAGGTGTTTGGTTGCGTGTCCTACTCATGACATGGACCCAACCGAGAAAATGCAGACTTTTGTGAATGGTTTACGAGTCAAGACAAAACAGCTTATAGACACTACTGCCGGTGGCTCAACTAATTTCTCAACAGCCACTAGTATCAAGAGGATAATAGAAGCAATTTCCGCTAATGAGCATATTGAGTTGTATGATCGCACAATGAACCAACCAGAAGGAAAATTGATTTAAAGCTTGCAGATCAGGTTGTTAAAATGGAAGACCAGGTTGCGGCTGAGGTAGAAAGAAGACTAAAGAAGATGAATATTGGAGAACAGAAAGTAGCACAGGTTGAGCCAGTCACATCAGTTATGTGTGAAATATGTTGTGGACCGCATTTTGCTATGCATTGTGTGGCAACGCAGGAACAGGTGGAACAGATTCATATGTTGAGGAAGAATAATCCATACATCAACACATATAATCCAGGATGGAAAAATCATCCTAATTTTGCATGGAAAGACCAACAAGGAAATTTTCAAAAGCAGGGACCCAACCAATATCATCTCAAGCTCAGCCACAACAATACAGACCTCCACAACAACTATCATACCAGCAACAATTTCAACACCATCCACAACAGTTCCAAACTCAAAGGTCAACAACAATTTCAACAACAAGTACCGAAGAAAGCAGATTGGGAGATCGCTATTGAAAAAATGGCAGCTCAAAACTCTCAATTCCAGGAAGAAACTAGGAGCAGTCTGAGGAACACCGGAGCTTCAATCTAAAATCTGGAAATTCAAATGAGTCAGATTGCGCAACAAATGACCAACTCTTAACCACAGGGCGCTCTACCAAGTGCTACGGTTACTAATCCCAGAGACAATAATCATGTGAACGCTGTGACAACAAGAAGCAATAAGTCGAAAGACACACCTGAGAAGAATTCTAAAGAAGAAGATCTATTGATTGAAGTTGATCTAGAGATTAAAGAAAATGAGGTTGCAAGTCAAGAGGTTACTGGTGACGAAAGGGTGATAAAAGAAAAAGTAGTTGCACCAAAACCGACAGTTAAACTCCCTTTCCCCACAAGAAATAAGAAGAAGGGACAACATGAGAAAAACTTTGAGAAGTTCTTGGAGATGCTCAAGAAGCATGAGCTGAACATTCCTTTCCTAGAGGCACTTGAGCAAATGCCTACCTATGCGAAATTCATGAAAGACATCATTTCAAAGAAGAATACCATCGAGAATGATCCGATTATTCTAACTGAAACTTGTAGTGCTATTTTGCAGGGTATGAAGATTCCGGTTAAAAAGAAAGATCGAGGTTCAGTGACTATTCCATGTACCATCGGGGATAGGTCTTTCAAGAAAGCTCTTATCGATTTGGGAGCAAGTGTAAGTCTTATGCCATTATCCATTTACAAAAGATTGGGAATAGGTAAAGTACAAGATACACGAATGACACTTCAATTTACTGACCAATCGGTGAAAAGACCTTATGGGGTGGTAGAAGACGTGCTAGTGAAGATCGACAAATTCGTCTTCCCTGTAGATTTTGTCATTCTAGAGATGCGTGAAGATGAAGAGATACCAATCATTTTGGGGAGACCATTTTTAGAGACATGGAGATGCTTGATCGATATAGAAGAAGGAACGATGACTTTGAAAGTTTATGATGAAGAGCTAAAGATTGATGTGCGAAACACCATGAAATACAAAGATGACATTGCCACAAGTCAACACATTGAGGTAATTGATCAAATTTGTGATGAAGAAAATTCCTTGACAAAACAAAAGTTACCTTTGGAAAGAGTTTTGAGTTTATCAATCTTTAGAGAAGAAGATGGAGTTGATGAAAAAGATAGTGAAGTTTTAGCCATGATGGAAACAACATCATGTGTCAAAAATTCTCGCCACAACCGATGGGAAGAGCTAAGGCAACCGTTAGTGGAGGGAAATAAAGATGAACCAAAGAAGGGGGATGAATTGAAACAACTACCGGATAATCTAAAATATGTTTTCCTAGACACCGAAAGTAGATGTCCGGCTATCATAAGTTCCCACCTCGAAATTCTCCAAGAAAACAAGCTGGTTGAAGTTTTGAAAAAGCATAAAAGTGTCATGGGATGGTCAATTGAAGATTTGAAAGGGATAAGTCCTACACTTTGCATGCACAAAATTCTAATGGAAGATGATCAAAAACCAGTAATACAACTTCAAAGGCGGATGAATCCTGCGATGAAAGAAGTGGTCAGAAAGGAAGTGGTAAAACTATTAGATGTAGGGAAGATCTATCCTATATCAGATAGTGCTTGGGTAAGCCTTGTTCATGTTGTACCAAAGAAGGGGGAACTACGGTGATAAAGAATGAAAAAAATGAGTTAATCCCTACAAGGACGGTCACAGGATGGAGAGTATGCATAGGTTACAGGAGGTTAAATTTGGCAACCAGGAAGGATCACTTCCCACTACCTTTCATTGATCAAATGCTGGAGAGGTTAGCTGGTCATGATTACTATTGTTTCCTCGATGGGTATTCGGGGTATAATCAGATAGCGGTTGCACCAGAAGACCAAGAGAAGACAACTTTTACTTGTTTGTTTGGTATTTTTGCTTACAGAAGGATGCCATTCGGACTATGTAATGCACCTGCTACCTTTCAAAGATGCATGCAAGCTATCTTTAATGATATGCTTGAAAAGCATATGGAGGTGTTCATGGACGATTTATCGGTTTTTGGTAAGTCTTTTGATAATTGTTTAACTAACCTTGCTCTTGTGTTAGAAAGATGCCAGTAGAACAACTTGATCCTTAATTGGGAGAAATGTCACTTCATGGTGCGTGAAGGTATAGTGCTGGGCCACAAAATTTCTCACAAAGGAATTGAAGTGGACCAAGCAAAGATTGAAGTCATAGCAAAGTTACCTCCAACGATGAACGAAAAAGGTATTCGAAGTTTCTTAGGGCATGCGGGTTTCTACCGCAGGTTCATAAGAGACTTTTCTAAGATAGCAAAACCTTTAACTACTCTCTTGGTTAAGGATAAGGCTTTTGTCTTTGATAGTGAGTGTGTCGTGGCATTTGAAACAATAAAGAATAAATTAGTGTCGACACCAATTATTGTGGCCCCAGATTGGTCTCTACCTTTTCAGATCACGTGTGATGCAAGTGATATCACAATCGGGGCAGTTCTAGGACAGCGTAGAGAGAAATTATTGCATGTTATTTACTATGCTAGTCACGTTTTGAAACCTGCACAGATAAATTATGCTACCACAGAGAAGGAGTTGTTAGCCGTTGTCTATGCATTTGACAAATTCAGGCAATATCTGTTGGGTTCTAGAGTTATTGTTTCTACTGACCATGCTGCTTTGAAGTATCTTTTTGCTAAACAGGACTCAAAGCCAAAACTTCTAAGATGGATCCTACTTCTCCAGGAGTTCGATGTTGAAATTTGTGACAAGAAAGGGTGTGAAAACACTGTAGCAGATCACCTTTCACGAATGTCACCGATCGAGGAAACTGAAGAAACACGCCCAATAAAGGATGAGTTCGCCGATGAACAAATCCTCGCTGTTATTGGTGTACCTTGGTTCGCCGACTATGCGAACTATCTGGTAGGTGGTATCATCCCTGACGATTTTGATTATAACTGAAAGAAAAAGTTTTTGCATGATTGCAGGTTTTACTTGTGGGATGATCCATTCATGTACAAAAAGGGATTAGATGGAATGGTTAGAAGATGCGTACCAGAGGAAGAACAAAGGGATGTACTAAAAGCGTGCCATGACTCCGAGTATGGAGGACATTTCGGTGGTGATAGAACTGCTGCAAAAGTCCTACAATCCGGATTATATTGGCTGACTTTATTCAAAGATGCTCAAAGCATTGTGAAAGAATGCCACAGGTGTCAAAGAACGGGCAATATATCCAATAGGAATCAGATGCCTCAGAAGGTTATACTTGAAGTTGAATTGTTTAATGTGTGGGGCATTGATTTCATGGGACTATTCCCACCATGATTTGGGAAGAACTACATCCTTGTAGCTGTTGACTACGTCTCAAAGTGGGTTGAAGCAGTAGCTCTACCTACAAATGATGCTAGGGTAGTAGTGAATTTCCTCAAGAACAACATTTTCTCAAGATTTGGGGTACCCAGAGCACTCATAAGAGATGAAGGCACCCACTTCTTGAACAAGTTGATGGATAATCTACTGAAGAAGTACAATGTGAAGCTCAAGATTGCAACTGCATATCATCCTCAGACTAGTGGTCAAGTGGAGGTATCGAACAGGAAAATCAAGAAGATTCTCGAAAAGACTGTTAGCGCCTCAAGAAAAGATTGGTCTTTGAAGCTTGAAGATGCACTATGGGCATACAGAACAGCATTCAAAACTCCTATAGGTATGTCCCCCTATCAGTTAGTCTATGGTAAAACTTGCCATCTACCACTAGAACTTGAGGACAAGGAATTTTGGGCTTCCAAACTCAATTATGATATTGTGAAAGCTGGAGAGTCCCGAATTCTTCAACTCCATGAATTAGAAGAGTTCCGGAATCAAGCCTATGAGAATGCCAAAATTTATAAAGAAACAACAAAAAAATGGCATGATCAAAAGATTCAAAAGAAGGAATTTTGGGAAAGGTAGTTGGTGTTGTTGTTTAATTCCAGGTTAAAACTATTCCCTGGAAAACTGAAGTCAAGATGGTCTGAACCATTCGTGGTGCACAAAGTATTCCCTCATGGGGCTATAGAGTTGAGGAATGATAAAAATGGAGACACTTTCAAAGTGAATGGGCAAAGGTTGAAACCCTATAATAATGGACAAGGAGCGGTAACAATCGAACAGGTTCGTCTCACTTGATGAGATGAGCGACCGTCGAGCCATGCGACGTTAAATGAAGCGCTTCGGGGGAGGCAATCCACGTCTTTTCTAATGTTTTCCTTTTGTTTTATTTATGTTTTTGCAGAGCCATCAAGGAATGAAGGGAGAAGAAAGAGCAAGCACAGAGAAAAAGAAGAAAATTTTGGAAACAGAGCCTGACACGGTCTGCCCGTGTCAGCTGACACGGCCGTGTCAGGCTGAGCGTCTACAAAATGAAAAAAAAGGGAAACAGAGGGTGACACGGTCTGCCCGTGTCGGACGACACGACCGTGTCACGGCCTCCGAAATTTTTTTCCAGAAATTCTTTTCTTTCTTAAGTTGGAGGGACCCACCACTTAAAGCCTTTACCCCACTATTTCCTCTCTCTCTTCATTATCCCCTACATATTCTTCTTCTTCATTCCATCTCTCTCACAAAAACAATCATTCCTCCATTAAAACCCATTTAAAAACCTTCATCCATCTCTCTCAAAATTCATCATAACACCATATCACCTTCACAAAAAGTGTCCCAAATCTCGTGCTCTTCACGTCTACGGTTACCGTTTTTCCTAACTCCGAATTTCAAGTTTCGTTTTTTTTGTAGGTTGCCCAAAATGCCTCCGAAGCGTCTGGAAAAAGGAAAGCAACCGACGGGTGAACCATCATAGTCACGAACCAAGCGCGGTCAGGCTACTTCAGCCGGACCAAATGCTCACAACATCTCTTTCAAGATACCGGAGCATGAGGTTCGGTACTCTCGTCACATCCAACAAAAGATTATTCCGAACAGGTATCTCTGTGCTAAAACTCTAACTGACTTAGGTCTTGCTGATGATGTCTATAGATTGCTGAATAATTTAGGGTTACTAGACTTTATGCGAAACGACACACTCTCCTATGAGCGGATTACCATTGAGTTTCTAAGTACTGTTGAGTATGCAGTACATACGGAATGAGGGGTGTTGTCCCTATGTGCACAGGTGCTCTGACATTCAATCTCTTCAACAAAGAGTATCATTTGACTTTAGAGGAATTGGCTGCTGTCCTCAATATACCTGTAGATGGACCGGGATATTTTCCCAAGTCTTTCTGTCCTACCAGGTTTTGGAAAGATATCCCTGGACAGCAAGAATATGAAGCTAAGGGTGCGAAGGCAACGCGGATTCACAACCCATGCTTCCTATATGTCCAAAAATGTTTGGCTTATTCTATGTCTGGCAGGGGTGATAGCACGGGAGTAATCTCCCAAGCAGAGCTTTTTCTCATGCATTCGAGAAGGGAATCCGGTAAATGTCACCGCATTTGTGGCCGCCCATTTGAGGAAAGTAGGTAAAGCTGTGTCTGGCGATATTTTTGTTGGTGAGATAATCACTCAAATTGCCCAGTTTGTAGGTTGTGATCTCGTGGTTTATCAGGATACCAAAATCGCAGGTATGACTAAACTTGATATGCATGCTTTGATTAATCAGGTTATGATTGAAAAACAGGGAAATAAGTATGGATACAAGGTGATAAAGAAAGTGATTATGCACCTACCAAACCCAGCAAGAACATCCACTCTTGATCGTGAAAATTGGCTTTATGACATTTTCGGATCCGACTTCCAGTTTGTACCAGGAGAGGACATTCCAATGGAAGGCGAGAACATTCATTTGAATATGGGTGAATCATCGCAAGGGGGTAGGAAGCATCCATCACACACTTCGGAGGAGTGGAGTTGGTTGCAAGGAGAAGTTGCCGAGCTCAGGGCTGAACAAACCCGTCAAGGAATTGAGTTGTTCCGACAGGGCACCGAGCAAACCTGGCAAGGTGAAATGCTAACCAGCATGAACCAAATGATGCAACAATTGATGTTGCATTTCCCCCATCCTCCTCCACAGTGAGGTGCTCTGTAAGTCCTCTCTCGTGTGTACGAAAACATTGGGGATAATGTTTAGTGCAAGTGGGGGAGGGATTTTACTTTTATTGTTTTCTTGTTTGAGTTTATTTTATTTTTAGTGTGTTTTCTTATGAGGTTTGTGTTTTCAAATTTTGTCCAAAGTGTAACAGGTTGAAGATTGGTGTCGAAGGCATGATTAAATGAGTAGTGAGTGGATGAACGATACAACCCAAATTTAACTCCTCGAGGCACTTTGGAAGTGGATGTAGCCGAAAAATGTCTTCCGTCGTTTTATTTTGTTATATCCTTCGTTTAACCCGTTGAGCCATTCCCCCTTGTTTGTTTTTCCCCCACTCATGTCACCCTTAACCATATGTCTACCATGTTCGTTTAGCACTTATCGTTGTTGTTTCTCTTGAATCCATGTGAAATTGTAAGTTTGGGGTGGTGCTTAAGAAAATAAAGGGCAAGTGTGCAAATTAAACAAAAGAGAAAAGAAAAGTGTGTAAAGCACAAGAAAAAAAAAAGAAAAAAAAAGAAGAAAAGAAAAAGTAGTTTGAAACACTTGCCCAAAAAGATTTGAAAGACTCGATCGATGTTGAACACCCGGAAATTCGGTAAAAATGGAGAGTCTAAGAAGAAACCCCCACACATACATGAACACAAAGATGAGAAGAATAACATAAGTGCAGAAAAAAAACCAATTGCGTACCCATTCCTTGTTTGTCCTACCTACCACCTCAGCCCCATTACAACCTAAAAAGTCCTCAAAAGTGTGTGAATTCTTCTTGTGTAGTGAAAGTAGGATGTTCGCAAAGTCAAGGGTTGATATTGCATATCGTGATTTGAGCGAAAAACACTCTAACCTCGAGAGACATTGTGAGAAGTGTGAAAAGTTTGCAGGTGAAATACACTTTGATGTGAAGTGTGATGGACAACAAGGCGCGATAAGCCTAAAAGCTTAATCAAGGGAGGGAATCAAGTTGCGAAAGATATCGACTATAATGTGGGAAAGTAAAATTCAAGGTGACCTTTGTTTGATCGCTTGCATCGCTTGAGGACAAGCAATGAGATAAGTTTGGGGTTGTGATCGGTCACCATTTATACTTAATTTCATCATAAATTAGGCATAAGATCGTCATACTTGGTAACACTTTGTGGTTGTTTTTAAGATTTTTTCTTTGATTCATCTAATTCTAGTTTATTTATATGCATTTTGTTTTTGTGCCATTTATCTTTGTCTATTAGGTGCTTTTGTTCTCATTTGGTGATCGTTTTAGGTTGGCTTTGGATTGAAGAAAGATCTCAAGTCCAAGTGGTACATGAAAAGGGGAAGAAGAGCAAAAATAGAGTGGAGAGGTAGAGGCTGACACGGGCAGCCCGTGTCACCTGACACGACCGTGTCAGACCTCCTGAAGCAACCTTCCCCAAGTGGCAGAAGCTGACACGGTCTACCCGTGTCAAGTGACACGGCCGTGTCAGCTGGTGCGGACAGAAATTCTGATTTTTGTAATTTTGATATTTTTAAAGCACCAGGGTCATTTTCGGTATTCTGTCTTGGACCTGAAAACCTAGAGAGATTAAAAGTGATTGGAGAGACAAGGAGAAGGCACTTTTTGCATGGTACGATAGAATTCCAGAAAGAGGAGAAGATAGCTTCATCAAGGGTTTAGGAGACAAAGAGATTCAACGGTGGACACCATTGAAGATCAAAGTTCCCAATTATCTTTGTAATGTATAAATTCTTTACTTTGTGTTTCTTGAATATTATGAGAGGCTAAACCCCCCAATGCTAGGGGGTATCCCTGATTTGATTTGTAATGACTCTGGATTCCGTATTTCTTTAATCAAATGTTCGTATTATTCAATTCGATTGTATAATGTTTTTAATGCTGTCTTTATCGGATCAATAAGGATTGTTTTGTGGTTAACAATTTGTAGGACTACGATTGTTAAGGTATGTATACAATTAAACCTTATAGTTATCACCTAGGACTAGGGATACCGTAAGGTTATTTAGAAATTCCTGAGTAATCTCAGCTTTGGTTTTCTCCTATGTCTCTAAGGACTTAGGTAATAGGATTATAAACCAAAAGGTTTTCACTAAGGACTTAGGAAAACATCCTTAAGAATAAATAATTGAATTCTATGAACTTGTTAAAGAGATCTTAATCCAGAGGAGTTATAAAGCAAATCACACACCTTACCTTGGCATTATTCTCATTTTATAAAAAGTTCAATTTTAATTTCAGCAATTTTTGTATTATTTCAACTCATTTCATTAATCATTAAAACAACAACCTTATGAATTTTTTTTAATTGACCTATAATAATAACTTGTATTTCCTACGCAGTCCTCGAGATCGATACTTGGGGTAAACCCATTATAACTACATCGGTAAAAATAGTACACTTGCTATTTTTCCGATCAAGAATCCTCCAATGGAGTTACAAGAAATACATTGATATCTGATCAGGTCTAATATTGTTCATATTGGATGACAAAGGAAACTGAATACACTGAGTTATTGCTCGAAGAGTGTTTCATGTTTACTGATGTTAATCAATAGGTTATTAGCTGTAACAAGCTACATGATCAGCATTCAAGAAGAATATGAAGATCTATTCACAAGAAGCAATCAAGATGAGAGATGATGCTCCATATCTTCTTAAGAAGATCAGAAGAAGATGGTCTTACAAGAAGGAATCAATTTCAAGAGCTGAAGCTCTAATCTCTTTACTCAGACAAAAGAAGACCAAACCACAAGAAGCAATCAACATAGAGTTGTTGCTCTAAATATTCTTGGAGAAGAAGAAGAAGATCAATAATGGAGAAGCAATTCATACAAGAGTTGCTGCTCTTAATTTGCATACAGAAGAAGAAGATCTCATCCAGAAGTTCAAGAATAGAAAACTACAAGACTATGTATTGTTCTTGTAATTAATTGTAAAACACATAGAGATGTTGCTCGTGTCGTAAACATACGTTTTCAGAATAGGAGACCACCAACTTAATTAAGAAGCACATCTATAATCTCCATAAGATAGATGAACGTTATATCTCGCTGAGATCACTGAACGGTTCAACATCACAAGTTAGTCACAAGCAGTTGACTTGTGCAGGGTGAGTCACAACAGGATATGGTTGTGCAGGAGTTAGTCACAACACGTTTTTGTGCAAGTTACTAGATTGATGAACGTTATATCCTGAAGGGATCACTGAACGGTTCAGTCATCTAGGGGTTAGTCACTCGCGGGTAGCTTGTGCAAGGTTCCTGAGTCAATGGACGTTATATCTCGTGGAGATCAGTGAACGGGTCATTATCCAGATGGTTAGTCACAACAGTTGGTTGTGTAGGTTGTGAGTCACGACGAAGGATCGTGCAGTTGTAATCATGATTTGGTTATAGTGGATTAAAACCTCTGTTGAGAGGCAAATCACCTGAAGAAGGTGGACTGGAGGTAGCCTTAGTTAGAAGGGGAACCAGGATAAAAATAAACGTGTCATTTACTTTCTGCTCTATTCATTTTAACTTAGAACATTCAAACTAAAAGTTCTACAAAACTGTACTGAACAAGTCAGAAGTTCTGATGACACACAAAAGTTAAATTGAACATCTCATTGGTTATGTAATTCTACATCTTCATGCTTCCGCAACATCAAAAGCATAATCCAATAGATGATTAAATGAAAGAAAGAAAAGACATTAAAGAAAAAGAAAGGGAATTTTAATTGATAAAGAACACAATTCAATCCCCCCTTTCTTGTGTTTTTCTCCACCTTCAAAAGTTTTGTGATTGAAGCACCTTTTCAAAAATGTAAGGCATGGCTTTATGCTTGAAATTGCATGAGAGTTTGGTTAATTATCAAATCTCTTGGACAATGCTTGATTAACTTGTGTAATATTTTGATTAGAGGGAGATTTTCAGGCAAGAGGACCTGAAAAGAAAGATTTGGTAGTTTGAAAGTTTTTGGCTCCTGGAACAATTCATGAAGATGGTGTATAATTCAAGTATGGATGCCATACTTCATCTCTTTGAATCTTACAGGTCAAGTATGCTATGGATGAGTTCTTATACTTTTTGGAAAGCCCAAAAAATCCTCTTTAACTTTCATGTTTTGAGTTTTTATGAATTCATAAGGGATCATTTTTGAAAATGGCCTCAAAGTTTAGAACTTTCTAGGGTCAAAACCGCCTTATAAATTTCACTAAGTGTTGGTAATTGAGACACCAACTTCATGGCCTCATAACTCAAAATTCTTGCATCATTTGGGAATTTATCCTCAAGGACAACTTTGTTGTATGAAATGAGATCTTCAATATGATCTTTGGCGCACAATAAATGGTGACTTGGTGAAGAAGTTACAAGCTTCCAAAGTTGAGCATTTGAACATGTAATTTTGTGGAGTTAGTGAATTTTCCAACTTCTTTACTTTTGCCCCTTTTGCAAGTAACCTTAATTTTCTTGATCAAACTTAGTCAAATGGCTTTATTGATCATATTTTTATGATCCTTAACCGTAGAAGTCCATGGTTGACCAAAAAGACCAAAAGTAAAAGTTGATCACTACATAGTTGACTTTTTCCTATTGAATTACAATCTTTCCAATAACCATAAATCAAGCCCTTCTAGCCAAATGAATGATATGAGTGGACTATAGTGAAGCTTTTGAGGTCCTTGAATCATTTTTTGAGCTATAAGACCATGCTTTGACCAAAAGTCAACTTCCCCAAAGAATTAGGTCAAAACCCTAATTATTGTACCAGATGAATTTTAAAAATTTATGATCAAGATTGGAAGCATCCTTGGACTTGAATATGGATGATGGGAATAACTTGAGCATATGAGAAGCTTGAGTCCCTTTGAGAATCATAGAATCCTAATTTTCATGAGCTCTTTGACCAGTCACCTATCTTGTGAAATAAGCAAAACAAACAAACATTTTTTGTATATTTTGGGGTTAGTAAATGATGCATGAATGATTTTGTATGGGATGAATGATGATAATTATGATCACACTCTTTTAGATTTAATGAAAATGAAGTGGATTCTTAGGGTCAAATATTGGGATATGACAATTAGATTAAACATTTTGATAAATCATATTACATTTGATAAAACAATGCATGAGCAATGGTAACAACTAATAGTATGTGATAATGAAGTGACAAGAATTCAAAGAGTAATAATAAGTGTTTCAAACAAATTAAGTGAATATATAGGATAATGATTCATTACATGAATTCGTCTTATGTTTCTATATGACATATAGGTGTCAGGTGGTGTCAAAACTAAATCTTGTGGTGTTTGTCAACAACAAAAAATATATATAGTAAGTAACTATTAAGATTATAACAAAGCCACACAATAGCACCACTACACTTCAAGTAAGACTTGAATTATTTTCCCCTATGACCTTAATCATTTATGTTTGTTAGTTCCATGGTTTTGGGTTTGACAACAAATTTGCTATAACATGGTTCTTGACAGATGCAGAGAAATATGTCGTAACATCTTGATTATACTGATACAATACAATTTTAGCATATATTGAAAACAGATTTATGACATTCTGAACCAGAACATCAGAACAGGCTGTTTTAAATCTTGACAAATTTAATTTGATTTTGTTATATTTCTTTCAGATATACCTCAATAACATTCGCAGGTCAAGAAGAGTTAATTTGGAACTATATAAAATAATCAGGACAAAATTAAAGTTTCTAAAATTGGTTGATTGAAAATATTAGGAAACTTGAAGATTTGTTCCACAAATAAAAAAGATCTCTCTGCAGACTTATTGCAGCTCTCAGCTTGTGGATCAAGTAACATTTGGAAAAAGTTTACAACGCTCGTGGACTGCTAAAGACTATTTAAAGAGAACCCTAGCCTAATGTATTAACAAATTACATCAAAGAAAAATTAGGGGAAGTCTTGGGTCTACAGTTTTGAGAGTCTCTTGTGTGTGTGCAAGTCACCCACGTGTCTTTTGATACAGTGTGGTAGATTGTTTGTTACTTGACTGTTAGTCAAGTTCTTATCCTTACCCTTTAAGCTTTTAAGCATATAATTGAGTATTATTCTGAATTGAAGCTATTAAAAATAGAGTTGATTATTGTTCTTAATTGAAGCTTTTAAGCAAGATGAAATATTGTTCTTAGTTGAAGCTGTGAAGAAAGACTAAGTATTTTGTTTTGGAAGAGTGATATTCTTTTATCACTAGTTTGTGATTGATTTGGTCACTGGAATTTTGACTTGTTTTGAAACAGTAACTATGATTGGGACTGTTTTTTTATCACTGCGGTGATTGGAGGTGAGATGTCGATTTCTCATATCTAGATGTTGATTTCTCGGTAGAAGTTGCACTGTGTAGGGATTAGGCGATAATTTTTAAACTAGGACTATTTAGGCTATGAACTAATACTGCTAATGGTAGATTTCCTTCCTAGCTTGCTATCCCCCAGATTAGGTGTTCTTGCACTAAACTGGTTTAACAATTCTCTGTGTTATTTACCATTCAGCAATTTGTTTTCTGCATATCTTTGTGTTTGGTAAATATGTGTTCTGTCGGTAGATGATGTCAAGACTTCTGTTCTGACATTGTTGTTTGAGTTGAGACATTGATCTTAACTTATGATTTGTGTTGGTTGCCATTCTATAATTTATTTATTTGCAAAAGTTATAAGTGAATGCTATTATTTTGTATTAGGAGCAGATGCCATAACATATGTCTTGATGTCATTTCTGATGTTGGAAATCAGTATTAACATGTGTTGACCTTGTATCAGATAATTTCAATTGGCATTAGAGCAGACACCCTGGTTTTTTATTGGGTGAGCTCTAGGGAGATAATTTTATGGTATTGTATGTCTCTGGAAAAGCTAGAATGATAGCATTATGGAATTCATTGGACATCATAATTGTAACACCCTTCTAAAACCCCCGCTGAAAATATAATATTATCAGAGTAATAACACATCAAGGATGCTACAATTATTAAATAAATAAAACATCAAGTCGATTGTCATGCTTTATTAGAAATTAACCAATATCAAACATGTGTTTAGCACAGCGGAACTTAATTCAACAGTATTAGGAAACATCTCCACACAAATACTCAATACATAAATCCATAGCCAAAATGGCAACAATGTATAACAAGTAACGCTAAGACTAATCGATCCCAGTGTTACAAATCAGAGCATGACTCGACACGAACTACGGGCTAGCCTACAAGCTATCTTCACCCAATCAAGACGCCGCTACATCCTTAATCTAAAATCATCAAAGTAAGGGTGAGTTTCATTCGAATTAATAACCATTATGCAGTCATAAGCAATAAAATCTCATAGAAATTATCATCCACTCAAACATACATATAATCGGAGTCATCACAACAAGCAAACATCAATTCAACAATATTGGCCATCAGCCCACAACTCATCAATTTCATCAATGATCAAGTTATATTAACAACAACTCCTTAATACATCAATCACATAAACACACCAAGGCATAACACTGGATTTCATCCAATCATGTTATAACCAATGCATATGATTCAACTGACACTATGCATGTGGTACCAAAATTCGTGAATCACATTCACAGGACTTCTCTCTTTGATACTGCCCTCTAGTCGCTCACACCCCACATGGGCACACGACTACTGCCTCATCGCTCACACCCCACATGGGCACACGATGACTTCCCGCTAATCTCCGCACAATGGGAATTAGCCTTCCAATGCAAATGATTTATGAATAATGCACACATGACACATACTTATATCATCACCAATCCGATGCTTAACATCGCTTCATTTCATCTCACCAACATCATCACAACAAGTATGTACATGTCCAAGCATCATTCAATCATTCACACACATTCATCACAAATCAACATATTAATATTAACAACATATTAATATTCACAAATCAGCAATCCTCATCACAATCATGCATCGTTACATCTATCATCATTACACACAATGTAATAAGTTGCCAAAATCACCCAACAGTATAATCACAAAAACATGTATTATTTACGACATGTCATATAACAACATCACTCATTGGATATCATAATCCCATCACCAACATAAATACATGCACCAATAGTCATATATATATATAAGCACATATACATACACCATATTTCCATTCATCAACAATTTAAATCGAGTTTTAAAAATAAAGTCGGCCACTGCCCATTTTATCACTTTATCAAATAAAGCATCTAATTAGCTTTGCAACGCCCAAAACGACACATAAATCGGATACTCGGATCAAAAGTTATGGGTTTTTAAAGATAAAACATTTTTAGAAAAAATGCTGCAGAACCCGGGTTGTCCCTACATGGGAACGGGTTCCTGGCTGCTTCCAAAATCACGCCTCTGATTTTTACTATGGGGAACCGGGTTGTCCCACATGGGAACCGGTTCCTACGTACCTGCACAGCCAAATTCACCATTTTGACAGCATTTACCCTATCCCATTTCCCCAATTTCATGTACATACGAACATGGCACACAAATACCATCAATTTTCACATAATCACACATTTCAGACAAGTTTTATCCAAGTATTAACAGCATATATCATGAGTATTAACAGAATCATGTAATTCATACAAATTCATCAAAACCTAACAAATTCCCAAACCCGACACGTACGATTGAATTAGACAACATTCCTAATCAATCATACTACCTACGATCGCATAAGGATCACTAACCCGAAGAATCCCCCCTTACCTCAGAGTCGAATCTTCGAAGGTCTTCTTCCCCTTTGGCTCTTCTCTCTTTCACGTGTTCTTCCTTTCTCAGAGTCTGTCTCCTTTTCTTCTCCTCCTCTTTTCCCAATTTCTTTTATTTTATGAAAACTAAAATAAAATATTATAATGGGCTTGCTTAGCTAACACCCCCTTACTGCTAACCACCACTCTAGGCCCAATGCCAATATTTCATCATTTTCCAAATAATTCCCAAAAATTATTAATTCTAATAATTTAATTAAAAATAATAATTAAATTAATAAACAAGAATTAACGGGGTGTTACAACTCCCCCCCACTAAAAGAGTTTTCGTCCTCGAAAACATACTTCAAGTGAAAAGTCCCAGATAAGAGTCCTTCATTTGACTCTCCCATTCTCCGTTAACACCTTCTTAGTCGAGTCTCAAAATTCATCTGACATAACCAACATAAGCATATCTCATGCATTCAATCTCAGTTCTTACGTTGCATTTGGCCATCCCCAGGTATACCACTCGCTATAACTCCAACGGTTAACAACAATGAAACTTCGAGGTGCGATCCATACAATATGCTCAATAACTGAATAATACAATTACACAATCCATGGTATGATCACAACTGATCAACACTGTAGTAATGGATTCCATTTACCCACGTACCAACCTTAGGCACACTCTTCCAATTGAGCGATAAAGTAATACTTACACTTACTCAAAGCAAATTCCCGAGTTACTTCATCTATTAAAAACATTCCCACTATCGGAACAAGCACACATTAGTAGTTATAATTACATAGCTCATCATCCTCAATATACCATTGCTTACAAGATAGCTCAACTGAGTCTCGCTCTCCACTAAGAATCAAATTAACTTCGTCCTTCGCAGAGTATAATCCTTCATGAAGGATAGAAAAACACTTAGAAAGAGGGGGTTTGAATAAGTGTAGTCTAAAAACTTGAACGATAAAAACAATATGCACAGTTATTTTTATCCTGGTTCGTTGTTAACTAAACTACTCCAGTCCACCCCCACGGAGTGATTTACCTCACCTGAGGATTTAATCCACTAATCGCAACAGATTACAATGGTTTTCCACTTAGTCCGCGACTAAGTCTTCTAGAGTATCCTGATCACAACCTGATCACTCCAGGAACAAATGCTTAGACACAAGCTAAGACTTAGAGTATCCTGACCACCACGTGATCACTCTAATTACAACTGCTTAGACACAAGCTAAGACTTCCTAGAGTTTCCTGATCAACACTTGATCACTCTAGTTACTTACAAATTAATATAATCAATTCTAAGAGTATTACAAATGCTTCTGAAAAGCTATAATCACAACAGTGATATTTCTCTTAACGTTTAAGCTTAATCTCACTAATATATTACAACAGCAATGTAGTGAGCTTTGATGAAGATGAAGTTTCTGAGCTTTGAATTTGAACAGCGTTTCAGCAAGTTAATTGTTAGCAACTCGTTAACCTTGCTTCTCATCAGAACTTCATATTTATAGGCGTTTGAGAAGATGACCGTTGAGCGGATTTAATGATTTGCGTGTTCCGTACAGCTTTGCATTTAATGTTTCACGCTTTTGTCAACTACCTCGAGCCTTGTTCACGCTGTGTCTACTGACGTTGCCTTTAATAGCTTCCAACGTTCCTTTTGTCAGTCAGCGTAGCCTGCCACCTGTACTTTCTTCTGATCTGATGTTTGTGAATAAAATATTTGAATATCATCAGAGTCAAACAGCTTGGTGCATAGCATCTTATTGTCTTCTGACCTTGAAGTGCTTCTGAGCGTGATACCATGAGAACTTCAGTGCATCTGCTTCTGATCTCAAGTTCTTCTGATGCTTCCATAGACCCATGTTCTGATTCTGCCTTGACCATCTTCTGATGTCTTGCCAGACCATGTTCTGATGTTGCATGCTGAACCTTCTGAGACAAAGCTTCTGAGCGCTGATTTGTGCATACTTTTTATATATTTCCTGAAAGGGAAATTGCAATGTATTAGAGTACCACATTATCTCACACAAAATTCATATCCTTGTTATCATCAAAACTAAGAATATTGATCAGAACAAATCTTGTTCTAACAATCTCCCCCTTTTTGATGATGACAAAAACATATATAAATGATATGAATTTGCGATCAGAAAGAGCAGACGTCTAAAGACAAATTACACAGCTATAGCATAAGCATGTGAATATGTCTCCCCTTGAGATTAACAATCTCCCCCTGAGATGAATAATCTCCCCCTGAAATAAATACTCGAAGAACTTTAATAATAAAAGACTTCCCTGATTATTTCGGTAGAGACGATCACATAAGCTTCTGTCTTCTGATAATTCATAGCTTCTGACTTCTGCTTCCATTGGACACCTTCAGAACTTGAATTTTTTAGATTCCTAGAACACTCACAGCTTCTGATTCCTGCTTCCATTTAGGACAGCTTCAGAACTTGAATTTCTTTGATCTTCAGAACATTCACAGCTTCTGATTCATGCTTCCATTTAGGACAACTTCAGAACTTGAATTTCTTTGATCTTCAGAACATTCACAGCTTATGATTCATGCTTCCATTTAGGACAGCTTCAGAACTTGAGTTTTTTGGATCTTTAGAACATTCATAGCTTCTGATTTCTGCTTCCCTCGGATAGCTTCAGAGCTTTGAATTTCTTCTTACATCACTTCATGCTAGATTGTATCAGAACATTGTTGAATGTACCAGAGCATCATCAGAGCATCTCTACATCCTGAAATGTTACAGAACAAAACTAAACGAAAAAAGTCAGCATGAATGAGTTAGAACATAAAATGTGTATCAGAACACAAAATATGTATCAGAGCCATATAAGCCATATAGAATATGTCAGATCCAATAGACAATGTATCAGAGCAAATAGACAATGATTTGGATCATATTCTATTATCAGAATTTTTGATCATTCTTCCTTCTTGCTTCTGATTCTGAAGCTTCCTAGCACTCAGCTTGCTTCAAGAATCCAAGAGCTATTTCTGATCATTTCTTCCTTCTTGCTTCTGATTCTGAAGCTTCCTAGCACTCAGCTTGCTTCAAGAATCCAAGAACTTGATTCATCTTGTTGCTCCTCATGTTGATCTTGAATCTTTGATTCCTGCAACAACACAACTTAAAAACATATGAAGCTTGCAGCTTCTGTTAGTAAATGTGGAGCCTTTTTACTCGGTAACTGATAATATTAATCACATCATTTATCATATATTTTCTCCCCCTTTTTGTCATAACATCAAAAAGCATAAAAGATTCAGATGTAAAGCAAGAGACAAAAGGAAAGAAACATAAATAACTTTTCATTGATTTCAACAAGAAGGATTACAAAAGAGGAATGCAGGAAAACAGATGCAACAAGGAAAGAAAACTACAAAGAC
Organism: Vicia villosa; assembly: GCF_029867415.1. Lineage (NCBI taxonomy): Eukaryota > Viridiplantae > Streptophyta > Magnoliopsida > Fabales > Fabaceae > Vicia > Vicia villosa. Next base: position 141,085,745 of record NC_081182.1, read on the forward strand.
CAAAGGACTAAGACCCTAGCCTACGCAAAATCCGCGCCAGAACATCATGAATCCCGTCAGTGCTTGTAGCTTGCCTTGCCATGAAAGAGCGAAACTCAGCATTGGCTGCTTCTTGCGCGTCCAAACGAGAAGCCAGCATAGCTTGATTCTGATGAAGAGCTTCCAAGGTCTCCATCAGAGCTGAGGTTTCACCAGAGGAAGAGGCACCAGAATTTCTGCCAAAAGGGACAGCAATCTCAGCAGGGCGCTCTTCTGGAAGGTCTTCAGCTTGTGCATCTTCCATCTCCACATCTGAGTCTGACTCAGAAGTAGCCTTAGCATATTCTGGTTCAGGCAGCTCAGAAGTTCCATCTTCCAACGCTTGAAGAATAGCTGCTAGGTTTGTTGGAGGAGTAGGACCAGCAACTTCAGCAGGAAAAATCACTACTGGAAAGACCATGTGAGGTGCTTTTTCAGAAGGGTTCATTCTGAACCAGTTAAACAGCCACTGAAAATCTCCAGTCAGCACAGGATACCATGGTCTCCACACCAAGATGTCTCTGCAGGGATTTTCTTCTTCCAACTCATCTGCAGGTATCCTCTCTTCAAGAACTCTTTTGTTCCTGATGAGATGGTGATAGCTGCTTTCACCAACTTCCAACCGAAGACCACGAACACCAGGTGCGTCAGACATGATCCTTCTCTGAATGTCTGTAGCCCTAACCAGAAAATCCTGACGAAAGGTATCCCAAAGGTTGCATGTAGCATACTCATCCAGATGGTTAAGGTGAGCAGCACCCAGAATCTCCAACCAGCTATTTATATCCGAATGTAAAAGCTCCAGAAATGATTGAGTGGTAGGGGTTGGAGGGTTGACAGTGAACCTGGAGTCGGGAAAAACAACACTGTAGGGGTTAGGTGTTCTGGTGGGAAAAGGGTGTGAGAGAGATGAAGAGATATCTGAGGGATGGGTTGAAGGAGAGGAGATATCAGATGGTGAAGAAGGTGGTTCCGAGAGGATGAATGAGGAGGAAGAGGTGGTGGAGGTCTGTGAAGAGGGAGGTGATTGAGGGGTACCGTCGAGGGGTTGATACACACGTCTAGAGTAGTTTCCAGACATCATAGCTTCAAACGGGTTCACTTTGAGAGGGTCATAGGTGATCCTTACTCTTTTTGGTTTGGTTTCTTGTTCAGCAGTTGCCTTTCTCTTTTGTTTTCGATCATTTTCTTGATTTCCAGAGCTTGACGATGGATTCATGATGAAGTTGCTGATATTGGAAACTGCTAGGGTTTATGAAATGAATGCAAAGAGAGAGAACGAAAAAGAAACTGAATGCAAAGTGAGAGAAATATAAGAGGGAAAAGAAACGTTTGAAGAGTATAAAAAGAAAACTAAAAGAGAGTAAATGATGGATAGCATTTAATGTTACGTGACGTGAGGAGAGATAATAATGACAAAAGACGTGATTTGCACAGTTACCTAAGTAGACGTCCCCTCAACTGCACGCACGCTTGTCCAGAAATAGTGAACACGTGTTTACCATCTGGATAGCCAGTTACAGCTGTTTTTCTTTTAAAAAGATTCTGAATCAACTTAGACAATGAAACGTTAGTAATAACTGAATCACAATTTCTAATTGATTTCAATCAGAACTTCTTATAAAAAAATATCCAATTTCATTTCAGAAGATACTCATACATAAGATCTTCTCATCTTCTCATTCTGGGCATAGATCCATACTGATATTCTTCAGAATGAACTTAAACCTATCTTCAGCAAGGGGTTTTGTAAAGATATCAGCCCATTGATGGTCTGTATCCACAAAGTTTAAAGATATAACACCCTTCTGAACATAGTCCCTTATGAAATGATGTTTAATCTCAATATGTTTAGCTTTTGAATGTAAAATAGGATTCTTAGATAAACATATAGCAGAAGTATTATCACAGAAAATAGGAATGTTACTCTCATATATCTGATAATCTTCCAACTGACTTCTCATCCAGAGCATTTGTGTGCTACAACCAGCAGCAGCAACATATTCTGCTTCTATTGTTGAGAGGGCAATAGTAGCTTGCTTCTTGCTGTACCATGAGATCAGATGACTTCCAAGAAATTGACAACTTCCAGAAGTGCTCTTTCTTTCTATTCTATCTCCAGCATAGTCAGCATCACAGAATCCTACTAAGTTGTAGTCTTTAGATCTTCTGTAAACTAAACCAACATTAGTAGTACCTTTCAGATACCTTAGAATTCTCTTAACCGCTGTTAAATGAGATTCTCTTGGATCTGATTGGAATTGAGCACACAAACAAACACTAAAGAGAATGTCAGGTCTAGAAGCAGTTAGGTATAGAAGAGATCCAATCATACCTCTGTACAACTTCTGATCTACCTTCTTACTTACCTCATCCTTACCCAGTACACATGTTGGATGCATAGGAGTTTTGGCTTCTTTGCTTTCAGAAAGATTAAACTTCTTCAGAAGTTCTTTCACATACTTCGTTTGATGAACATAGGTTCCATCGGAAGTTTGGTTGATTTGAATCCCAAGGAAATACTTGAGTTCTCCCATCATGCTCATTTCAAATTCAGCCTGCATAGACTCAGCAAACTCCTTTCCAAGTGTAGCATTAGATGTTCCAAAGATAATATCATCAACATATATTTGACAAATTAAAATATCCTTTTTAAATGTTTTACAAAAGAGAGTAGTGTCCACTTTTGCTCTAGTGAAATCATTTTCCAGAAGGAAAGAACTCAAACGTTCATACCAAGCTCTGGGAGCTTGTTTCAATCCGTATAATGATTTCTTTAATTTAAAAACATGATTCGGAGACATGGAGTCTTCAAAACCAGGAGGTTGATGGACATAAACTTCTTCATCTATGTAACCATTTAAGAAGGCACTCTTAACATCCATCTGATAAAGAGTGATGTTGTGTTGAGTGGCAAAAGAAATTAATAGACGAATAGATTCTAACCTGGCCACTGGTGCAAAGGTTTCTGTATAATCAATCCCTTTTTGCTGACTATAACCCTGAGCAACCAGTCTGGCTTTGTTTCTTACCACTTCTCCTTTCTCACTTAGCTTGTTTCTGAAAACCCACTTAGTACCGATGATGTTAAATCCTTTTGGTCTAGGAACCAAGTCCCATACATCATTCCTTGTAAACTGATTTAGTTCTTCTTGCATGGCAATTATCTAGTCTGGATCTTCTAGAGCTTGATCAACAGAAGTTGGCTCGATCAAAGAAACAAGACCTAATTGACATTCTGCATTGTTCTTAAGGAATGCCCTTGTTCTGATGGGATCATCTTTCTTTCCAAGGATCACATCTTCTGAATGAGCTGAAGCAAGTCTAGGTGATCTTCTGATAGTTGGTTCTTCAGAAATCCTGAGATTCTCTAAAGATGCAGCAACTTGATCTTCTGATTCGGTACTTCTGAGACTGCCAGCTTCTGCAGCTTTGCTTCTTGGTTCTACGGCTTCTGATATATCAATATCAAAATCTGCAAAATTCTCAAACTGCTTTGGTTTTTCAAGACCAAGCTTATCATCAAACCTGATATTGATTGATTCTTCTACAATCAATGTTTCAGTATTGTATACTCTGTAGCCTTTAGAGCGTTCAGAATATCCAAGAAGGAAACACTTTTGTGCTTTAGAATCAAACTTACCAAGATGATCTTTAGTATTCAGAATAAAACATACACATCCAAAAGGATGGAAATATGAAATGTTGGGCTTTCTGTTCTTCCACAATTCATAAGGAGTCTTATTTAGAATAGGTCTGATAGAGATTCTATTCTGAATATAGCATGCAGTGTTAATTGCTTCTGCCCAGAAATGCTTAGCCATATTGGTTTCATTGATCATGGTTCTGGCCATTTCTTGTAGAGTCCTATTCTTTTGCTCTACAACTCCATTTTGCTGTGGAGTTCTAGGACAAGAGAAATCATGGGCAATACCATTTTCTTTGAAGAACTCCTCAAAGAATTTGTTCTCAAATTCACCACCATGATCACTTCTGACCTTTATGATCTTGCACTCTTTCTCAGATTGAATCTGAGTGCAGAATTCAAAGAACACTGAATGAGACTCATCCTTGTGTTTCAAGAACTTTACCCATGTCCAGCGACTATAATCATCAACGATGACTAATCCATATTTCTTCCCTCTGACAGATGCTGTTTTGACTGGGCCAAACAGATCAATGTGCAAGAGTTCTAACGGCCTTGAGGTAGAAACAACATTCTTAGACTTGAGTGCAGGTCTGGAGAACTTGCCCTTCTGACATGCTTCACAAAGAGCATCTGATTTGTATTTCAGATTTGGGAGTCCTCTGACTAGATTTAGTTTGTTAATCTGAGAAATCTTTCTCAAACTAGCATGTCCTAATCTTCTGTGCCAGACCCATTGCTCTTCAGAAACAGACATAAGACAAGTCACCTTCTGCTTCTCAAGATCAGAAAGATCAATCTTATAAATGTTGTTCTTCCTCTTGCCTGTAAATAGGATTGAGCCATCCTTCTGACTTACAGCCTTGCAAGACTTTTGATTGAAGATTATATCATAACCATTGTCACTTAATTGACTTATGGACAATAAGTTATGCGTTAATCCTTCTACAAGAAGTACATTAGTTATGGAAGGAGAGTTACCAAGACTTATGGTTCCAGAGCCAATGATTTTGCCCTTCTGATCTCCTCCAAACTTGACTTCTCCACCTGGTTTAAGCACCAGGTCTTGGAATGTAAACCTTCTTCCTGTCATGTGTCGCGAGCACCCAGAGTCCAGGTACCATGACATTTTGCTTTTTGTCCTCTTTTCTGCCAAGGATATCTGCAATAGGAATAATCTTTTCCTTAGGTACCCACAATTTCTTGGGTCCTTTCTTGTTAGTTCTCCTCAAGTTCTGATTGAACTTGGGTTTAGCAAAATATTTAACAGAAGGAACAGCATGATATTCCTTATTCTGAGTTCCATGATATTTCTTAGGTTGTGTCACATGCTTCTTGGTGTGTGTTATGTGAAAACTTTTTGCATGTGATGTGTGCTTTATATCATGGGAGTGGCCAAATTTAAATTGGTTATACAGAGGCTTGTATGATATTTTCATATCATCCACAGATTCAAGCTTGTATGGGATTTCACCCTCATAACCAATGCCAACTCTCTTGTTCCCAGACACAGCATATATCATAGAAGCTAGCTGACTTCTGCCAATACTTCTAGATAAGAACTTCCTGAAACTTAAATCATATTCTTTCAGAATATGATTCAGACTGGGAGTGGATTTTTCTGAATCAGAAGGAGATCCAACATTATTGGATAATTTTAAAACTTTTTCTTTTAATTCAGAATTTTCCAACTCAAGCTTCTTAGTTTCAAATTCAAATTGCTTTTTCAGCTTTTTGTATTTGATACTAAGATGAGCTTTTAATTCAAGAAGCTCTGTTAGACTGGAAACTAACTCTTCTCTAGATAGTTCAGAAAATACCTCTTCAGAATCTGATTCTGATGTAGATTCTGATCCATCATCTTCTGTCGCCATCAGCGCAAAGTTTGCCTGCTCTCCTTCAGAGTCTGATCCTGATTCTGATTCAGAATCATCCCATGTTGCCATAAGACCTTTCTTCTTATGAAACTTCTTCTTGGGATTCTCCTTCTGAATTTTTGGACACTCGTTCTTGTAATGTCCAGGCTCATTGCACTCATAGCAGACAGCCTTCTTCTTGTCAGATCTTCTGTCACCAGAGGATTCTCCACGTTCAAATCTCTTTGAACTTCTGAAGCCTCTGAACTTCCTTTGCTTGCTCTTCCAGAGTTGGTTCACCCTTCTGGAGATCATGGACAGTTCATCTTCTTCTTCAGATTCTGATTCTTCAGGATCTTCTTCTCTAGCCTGAAAAGCGTTAGTGCATTTTTTAATATTATATTTTAATGCAATAGACTTACCTTTCTTCTGAGGTTCATTAGCGTCAAGTTCAATCTCATGACTCCTCAGGGCACTGATCAGCTCTTCCAAAGAAACTTCATTCAGATTCTTCGCAATCTTGAATGCAGTCACCATTGGGCCCCATCTTCTGGGCAAACTTCTGATGATCTTCTTCACATGATCAGCCTTGGTGTAGCCTTTGTCGAGAACTCTCAATCCAGCAGTCAGAGTTTGAAATCTTGGAAACATCTTTTCAATGTCTTCATCATCCTCCATCTTGAAGGCTTCATACTTCTGGATTAGTGCGAGAGCTTTGGTCTCCTTGACTTGAGCATTTCCTTCATGAGTCATCTTCAAGGACTCATATATGTCATGGGCCGTTTCCCTGTTAGATATCTTCTCATACTCAGCATGAGAGATAGCATTCAGCAAAACAGTCCTGCATTTGTGATGATTCTTGAAATCTTTCTTTTGATCATCATTCATTTCGCTTCTCGTGAGCCTTACACCAGTAGCTTTAACAGGATGTTTGTAACCATCCAGTAGAAGATCCCATAGATCAGCATCTAGACCAAGAAAGTAACTTTCCAGTTTATCTTTCCAGTATTCAAAGTTTTCACCATCAAATACTGGTGGTCTAGTATAACCATTGTTACCATTGTATTGCTCAGCAGAGCCAGATGTAGATGCAGCTGGATTTGTTGGAATTTCACCAGCCATCTTTTACTGAAGCGTTTTTCTCTTCCTGAATCTTTTCTAAACACGGTTAAGTGCTTGCACCTTAGAACCGGCGCTCTGATGCCAATTGAAGGATAGAAAAACACTTAGAAAGGGGGGGTTTGAATAAGTGTAGTCTAAAAACTTGAACGATAAAAACAATATGCACAGTTATTTTTTATCCTGGTTCGTTGTTAACTAAACTACTCCAGTCCACCCCCACGGAGTGATTTACCTCACCTGAGGATTTAATCCACTAATCGCAACAGATTACAATGGTTTTCCACTTAGTCCGCGACTAAGTCTTCTAGAGTATCCTGATCACAACATGATCACTCCAGGAACAAATGCTTAGACACAAGCTAAGACTTTCTTAGAGTATCCTGACCACCACGTGATCACTCTAATTACAACTGCTTAGACACAAGCTAAGACTTCCTAGAGTTTCCTGATCAACACTTGATCACTCTAGTTACTTACAAATTAATGTAATCAATTCTAAGAGTATTACAAATGCTTCTGAAAAGCTATAATCACAACAGTGATATTTCTCTTAACGTTTAAGCTTAATCTCACTAATATATTACAACAGCAATGTAGTGAGCTTTGATGAAGATGAAGTTTCTGAGCTTTGAATTTGAACAGCGTTTCAGCAAGTTAATTGTTAGCAACTCGTTAACCTTGCTTCTCATCAGAACTTCATATTTATAGGCGTTTGAGAAGATGACCGTTGAGCGCATTTAATGCTTTGCGTGTTCCGTACAGCTTTGCATTTAATGTTTCACGCTTTTGTCAACTACCTCGAGCCTTGTTCACGCTGTGTCTACTGACGTTGCCTTTAATAGCTTCCAACGTTCCTTTTGTCAGTCAGCGTAGCCTGCCACCTGTACTTTCTTCTGATCTGATGTTTGTGAATAAAATATTTGATTATCATCAGAGTCAAACAGCTTGGTGCATAGCATCTTCTTGTCTTCTGACCTTGAAGTGCTTCTGAGCGTGATACCATGAGAACTTCAGTGCATCTGCTTCTGATCTCAAGTTCTTCTGATGCTTCCATAGACCCATGTTCTGATTCTGCCTTGACCATCTTCTGATGTCTTGCCAGACCATGTTCTGATGTTGCATGCTGAACCTTCTGAGACAAAGCTTCTGAGCGCTGATTTGTGCATACTCTTTATATATTTCCTGAAAGGGAAATTGCAATGTATTAGAGTACCACATTATCTCACACAAAATTTATATCCTTGTTATCATCAAAACTAAGAATATTGATCAGAACAAATCTTGTTCTAACACTTCATTATATTTAGAAATTTACATAACACCTTACAACATCACAAGATTATTATAGCATCGTGTAGTATCAACTCTTCGTCTTAACTTCTCCGAATACATACTCGTTAACTACGTACAACCATAACAACATATTCATCGTCTCGGCAATTATTCAAAAGGGTCCGAATCCTTTGGCACGACATCTTTACGTCCACGAGATTCTAAACCCAACATATAGATAAACACATATTCTCTATGTAGGATTCCGACATATTAATTTCTCACTGCTCACGAGTAGCACTCATAACACCACTCTACATCATACTTTCGCTGTACGACTACGACTACTCATCTTAAGTCACCGTCCAATACTTTGCACTCCTTCATATTCACTTCTTCATAAGTTCCCACAATATGGTGAGTGGTTATTCTCACCTCTCAACCTTCATCACATCTTATACCATTAAGGTAACAAGCAATCTCATACTATCTATATGATTCTGCCTACTATCAACAAGAGATTAAGGGTGATCAAGTCCTCAATTTGTCAATAGATAGCCGACAATCATATTTAAGCATAAACCGTTGTTACTACATAATAGTGTCTTTTCCGAGTTTTCACCCAAACTCATTAACATTGTCATAGTCTAATAATTCTCTATGGTGTCCTTCTTCTAGAATATTCCTTCTCAACTCGGTAACATCTGGAACACAACTGCGACTTCTAGACCTCATTACACCATCCTCGTCAATTCTGAATTCACCGTCTTTACCTTGGTAATTCAAAGTCGACTTATCGATCAACTCAACATTAGCTTTCTGACTTTCTCTAATCTCGTCAAGAACACCATTTCTCTGAATTGTTCAATTAAATCCAACTCTTTCACTATCAGCATCGACATTTTCAGAGGTAACCTCGAACCATACAAATAATGTCACTGCAACTTCAAACAAACCATGGCTGCCAATTCTAAATCATGAGTCAGATAATTCCTTTCCTGCGCTTTCAATCGTCCCGACGCATAAGTTACTACTTACTGGTTTTACATCAATACACCATCCAAACCCATCAACGACGCATCACAATATACCACAAATGGTTCCAAAGTCTATGTCACTTTTTTTTTTCTACTGATTCCCTCATCACTCAAATCCATTAATACTTAAATCATCTTTATCATCTTATTCATTCACGTCACATTCTATTCAACCTCATTTCAAACAATTGCGGTAGTAAGCATTCCTATTTCAACACTTGTTCATGCTTCTTTAACCGACATCATCATATCTCCTCATAGGACCAGTCTATGGTATTTATAACTCTTTCACAATGTAGAACATAATCTCTCCTCTTCGTGGGTTCAAACGGTACATTAATCCGACACTCAGAGCTCAAGACATAAATTTTCTAATTGTTATCCGAAAATGCAACACCGACGCCATGCTGCGACACTCTGTACGATATCTCCAGAACTCCTCAATTGGAACACCTATTCCTAAAATTGCTTCACAACAAGCCTTCTCATTATTCTTTCAATCCGTTCAACTCTGACGCTGAAGTCTCGTGCGGTACCAACGAACAAGTCTAGTTCTAAGGACAAGTGTAACCGTAACTTCACCTCTTTCTAACATCATCCTGACACAATTAAATATGTTACAGCTGCTGCGCCCATTTTTATAACAAAGTTCATCTCGTTAGCTTTCCGATGCTTCAAACGAAACTCAAATCGGATGTCCAGAACTCCAGTTATGAATTTTCGAAATTTCATAACGATTCAGCAATTTTCCTGCGATTTGCTTACGGAAATTCTGCTCCAAAACTCATCCTTTTCAAATTAATCTCATTATTAACATCATCTTATCACATCTCTTCGCTTCCAAACTTCTTATAACTTAAACAACACATTTCATCGCTGAAGTTCGATTTCTGCAACATCCTGAAACCAAATTCATGTACGCCATCATCAACCTTCTTATCCTTGAGATCATATTCGTCTCTTTGCATTACTCGCACTTCGAAACTTCCTCAACAACATCGATAACCTCTACTATCATCTCAATTACTTACTAGTAATCCTACGACAAGGTCTACAACAATACTTCCTTTAATCACTGCTTCAACAGCGACCTTTCACATAGGGCTACTACCACAACAACATCACAGTCCATCAGTAGCACTTGAAGCATCACAACTTCGAAATTCCATTTCTCAGAAATAACCATCATCTACTCCGAGACACTCTGACTGAACAACAACCACAGTCTTCAGCCCATGTCACCTTCACTTCAGAAAACAATAACTCCACACTTTTGTACTGCTGCTCTGCAAATCACTCTAACATCCTGCATCTAAGACATATCCGAGGAGCATAGCTTCTCCCCCACTAGTTTCAATCCCACTTCTGCAGGCAAACAGTTAGAACACACTGAGTATCGACAGTGTTTCACACACATGTCGCATATCGAAAGGAAATTAACAACAAGACTCTGGTCAGAACGACCGACTATGCTCTGATACCACTATTGTAACACCCTTCTAAAACCCCCGCGGAAAATATAATATTATCAGAGTAATAACACATCAAGGATGCTACAATTATTAAATAAATAAAACATCAAGTCGATTGTCATGCTTTATTAGAAATTAACCAATATCAAACATGTGTTTAGCACAGCGGAACTTAATTCAACAGTATTAGGAAACATCTCCACACAAATACTCAATACATAAATCCATAGCCAAAATGGCAACAATGTATAACAAGTAACGCTAAGACTAATCGATCCCAGTGTTACAAATCAGAGCATGACTCGACACGAACTACGAGCTAGCCTACAAGCTATCTTCACCCAATCAAGACGCCGCTACATCCTTAATCTGAAATCATCAAAGTAAGGGTGAGTTTCATTCGAATTAATAACCATTATGCAGTCATAAGCAATAAAATCTCATAGCAATTATCATCCACTCAAACATACATATAATCGGAGTCATCACAACAAGCAAACATCAATTCAACAATATTGGCCATCAGCCCACAACTCATCAATTTCATCAATGATCAAGTTATATTAACAACAACTCCTTAATACATCAATCACATAAACACACCAAGGCATAACACTGGATTTCATCCAATCATGTTATAACCAATGCATATGATTCAACTGACACTATGCATGTGGTACCAAAATTCGTGAATCATATTCACAGGACTTCTCTCTTTGATACTGCCCTCTAGTCGCTCACACCCCACATGGGCACACGACTACTGCCTCATCGCTCACACCCCACATGGGCACACGATGACTTCCCGCTAATCTCCGCACAATGGGAATTAGCCTTCCAATGCAAATGATTTATGAATAATGCACACATGACACATACTTATATCATCACCAATCCGATGCTTAACATCGCTTCATTTCATCTCACTAACATCATCACAACAAGTATGTACATGTCCAAGCATCATTCAATCATTCACACACATTCATCACAAATCAACATATTAATATTAACAACATATTAATATTCACAAATCAGCAATCCTCATCACAATCATGCATCGTTACATCTATCATCATTACACACCATGTAATAAGTTGCCAAAATCACCCAACAGTATAATCACAAAAACATGTATTATTTACGACATGTCATATAACAACATCACTCATTGGATATCATAATCCCATCACCAACATAAATACATGCACCAATAGTCATATATATATAAGCACATATACATACACCATATTTCCATTCATCAACAATTTAAATCGAGTTTTAAAAATAAAGTCGGCCACTGCCCATTTTATCACTTTATCAAATAAAGCATCTAATTAGCTTTGCAACGCCCAAAACGGCACATAAATCGGATACTCGGATCAAAAGTTATGGGTTTTTAAAGATAAAACATTTTTAGAAAAAATGCTGCAGAACCCGGGTTGTCCCTACATGGGAACGGGTTCCTGGCTGCTTCCAAAATCACGCCTCTGATTTTTACTATGGGGAACCGGGTTGTCCCACATGGGAACCGGTTCCTACGTACCTGCACAGCCAAATTCACCATTTTGACAGCATTTACCCTATCCCATTTCCCCAATTTCATGTACATACGAACATGGCACACAAATACCATCAATTTTCACATAATCACACATTTCAGACAAGTTTTATCCAAGTATTAACAGCATATATCATGAGTATTAACAGAATCATGTAATTCATACAAATTCATCAAAACCTAACAAATTCCCAAACCCGACACGTACGATTGAATTAGACAACAATCCTAATCAATCATACTACCTACGATCGCATAAGGATCACTAACCTGAAGAATCCCCCCTTACCTCAGAGTCGAATCTTCGAAGGTCTTTTTCCCCTTTGGCTCTTCTCTCTTTCACGTGTTCTTCCTTTCTCAGAGTCTGTCTCCTTTTCTTCTCCTCCTCTTTTCCCAATTTCTTTTATTTTATGAAAACTAAAATAAAATATTATAATGGGCTTGCTTAGCTAACACCCCCTTACTGCTAACCACCACTCTAGGCCCAATGCCAATATTTCATCATTTTCCAAATAATTCCTAAAAATTATTAATTCTAATAATTTATTTAAAAATAATAATTAAATTAATAAACAAGAATTAACGGGGTGTTACAATAATCTTGAAGGTTGTCAAGACTGTACTTCCGAAGGTGTAATTAGTTGATTTGATGAACATTATTTAGACTGGTCATCACAAGTGTTGTGACCAAAGATACTTGGGAGATTCTCATGTCCACTCATAAAGGCACATCTAAGTGATTTGGGAGAAAAAAGTATGACTTTTTATCTCCAACTCTGCAGAAGGTTGTTACCAAATATCTGATGAAGAGGTATTTGTAATGCTATTATGCATTTTTATCAAATTTTGGGTAAATAGAAGATCAAGGCCAAATTTCATGAACATCTGTTATAACATCAACAAGATCCTTGATGTTCAAGTAAAGTTGGATCTAAAAATATGTGGAGGCTTTGGACTTGCTTTGGCAGATTGCCCTTCCTTCCTCAAGAATCAAGTGAAGTGGCCTTCTATCTCCAGATATTTTCAAGACTATGATCCCGATTTTGTACCTGTCTAGACGGGAAAGTTAGGTTCTTTTGTGAAATCCTGCAATGAAGATATAACTCATGATGAGTTAGTTGTATCAAGTGAAGATATAAGAAAGGAGAAAAAGAAAAGGTAACTGTTTCTCAACTACATGCTATAAAGAATGATTTTTTGCACACTATCTCTAACCTCTTTGAAATCCAAACATGAAATCATGATCAATTTTGTGAGAATGGTAAACAATTGGTACCAGTATGTTGACAGATTCTTCAAGATTAAAAGATGATTGGAAATCTAAGAGTGATATGGTTTGATTTTCAAGGCTTTAACAAGCAAATAAAACCTTATGTGACATAAATGGGTTCCTATTCAAGGCAGAGATGAGTCAATGATGTCAAACAACATATATCAACATCATTCTAGACATCAGTATCCTCAAGCTAATGACAAGGGATTCAATTGGAAATTTCACTTCTGTGGTAAAGGATGGTCATATCAGGCAACCTTATTCTCAAGATGTCTGTCTATCCCAAAGGATGACCAAACAAATGGATAAAACTCAAAGAAGGTGTTTACATTAGAGTTTTTTTAGGAAGAGTGGTATATCTTCTTCGACACTAGTTGTTCCAAACACATGACTGGAGTGAAAGAGTCGTGATGATCTTTAAAAGTATCTCTCAATCTTCCACATCTCCATGGTGTTAATACTTATAGTGGAGAAAACTGAGATACAGAATGGAACAAGATTAGCTAGTCTTGATAAGGTTCTACTTGCTGAAAGAACAAATGACTAGTATGATAATCATAAGCCATTTGTGTGGCCAAGATATAAAGAAAAGGATTATTTTATGATCACTAATAAGATAAAGACTAATGAGGGAGTTAAGGCTAAAACAATTTTATTTGTGTGTTTCCTCAAGAATGCACTAGCACATCTACATGCTAACTGATTAAACCAAGATGAATCCTAGTTGTCATACCAAAAGTGGTAACATCAGACTGTTGACAAAGTTCTAAGAACTTCTATCATGGGACCAGTGAGGTCAATACAAGATGGAAGACTTTCCTTGAGGTTGTTGATGATTTTTCTAAAGAATCTCCAGATTAATCCATATCAAGGAAAATCAAAGATCTTCATCATATCCTTCAAGATACCAGAAAGATGTACTCTGCTGATAATAGAAAATTTGAATACTCCAAAACCTAAGTCAATGGTTCAACCATGGAGAAAAGGGCTTGATGTCCAATCAGATGTTGGAATGTCATATAAGCAGATTGGCACTCCAAAAGTAAGACTGGTTCTAAAGAGCTAGAAGGCACTGAATTAGATAACTTCCAAGTCAACAATGTTTTCTCCAAAGCTCAGCTTATTCATGTAAGATAATTTATTATTTGGAGTTTGTATCACCTATTATTTCAAATATGAAATACTTAATTATGGTGAATTTAGGAGTAAAATTATGGGCCAAGTCTGATATATTGTTTCTTTTTTAGAAACAATTTATGTCCCTTAGATCTGTAATTAAATAATCTTGATCTTCAACGAGGGCTATGCTAAGAGAGTTTTACTCTAAATTGTGTTGGATATTATAGGAATACAATGTCCATCAGAATGTCCTAACAATTTACTGTGGAAAAATGGTTTAAATCCAAACATTCAAGGGTGTCAGTGTGTTTAGCTAATCAAAAGAGCATTATAGTGATCATCTCCTACTCTAGGGCCTTGCTGCAGGCTATAAGGGTAATTTGGGAATTTTGTATTGTTGAAGAAACATAACTAAAATTGTCTGGAAGGATTCTCAACAACAGTTCTTCCTTCCTAACTTGGTGATGCATACAAATTCAAGAGAAACATGTTCCAATGACATAGAAAATTGTTATTTTAAATGTTAGAGCATCCACTTTCAACAGTAAATGCGTGGAAAGGGAAAAAGGAGAACAAAAGAATATCTCTCTCATACTGTGAGTGGTGCGTTGTTTCAAAGGATGATTTAACGAATTTCAATCACTCTCTCATTGACCAAGCTGTCATTACAAAAAATGTTTTTTCTTGTTTAGCTTTTTAGTATGTGTCTTTGTACACTCACTCTGTTTTTGTCAATTTTCGGCTAAAAAGGGGGAGTATATGAGTAGTAGTAGTTTTTATAATAGGAGTAGTAGTATTAGTAGTAAAGTATTTAGAAGGGTCTAGTTTTTGTTGCTTGCTGAATGCAACTATTTAGGGGGAGCATGATAGATTGTCATGCTGGTCTTGATGATGGTGCTGCTACTATTGGTGTTGCTGTTTTGCTTCGCTGTTGTATGCAGGATGTTCTACCAGATGATCTAACATCATGAATTTTAATTTCTATGAAGAACCTTGGCTACTGTGCTCTAAGTTATGTCGGCTGCTTTTGCTGCATGTTCTTCTAATGTGTAGAACTTGGATAGTTCAAGTATGAGTTCTGGATGATAAATTGGAGGTATATTTTAGAAGGGGTTTGAGGATAAATCTGAAACAACAAGTAATCCCTAAAATAGGGTTCTGGATAATTGTACAAGCTATTAAGCTGTGTTAAAGAAACCGTATGAATTGTACAAGTTATTAAGTTGTGTTAATGATGACGTAATTATATGATTACAGAATTTACAAAGTTTACATATTTTCATGAAAGCTTGTGTTGTTTTGATTGTGGCTTTATTCCTATCTCCAGGATTAATTGTGCTTTGGTTGTTTAAGCCAAAAAAATTCAAAGAGGAGATTGTTAGTTCCATGGTTTTGGGGTTGGCAACAACTTTTCTAAAACATGGTTCCTGACAGATGTTGAGGAAGATGTCGTAACATCTTGATTATACTGATATAGCAGAGTTTGAGCTTATATTGAAGACAAATGTTCTAACATATGTCATGACATTCTTAACTAGAACATCAATACAGGCTATTTAAAATCTTGACTGATTTGATTTGATTTTATTATATTTCCTTCAGATATATCTCAATAATATTCATAGGTCAAGAAGATTTAATCTCGAACTATAGAATCAAATTAAGACAGAATTAAAGTTTCTAAAATTGGTTTATTGAACAATTTAGGAAACTTGAATATTTATTCCACGATTCAAAAAGATCTCTCTGTAGATTTATTAAAGCTCTCAGCTTGTGGATCAAGTGACATTTGGAAAAAGGTTAGAAGTCCATGGACTACTAAAGACTATTCAAAGAGAACCCTAACCTAATGTATCAACAACTTACATAATTGTAAAATAAAAGGAAGTCTTGGGTATGCATTTTTGAGAGTCTCTTGTGTATGTGCATGTCACCCACGTATCTTTTGATACATTGTGGTAGACTGCCTATTACTTGACTATTACCCAAGTTGTTGTTCTCACTCTTTAAGCTTTTAAGCATATAGTTGAGTATTATTCTTGATTGAAGCTTTTAATCAAGATCAAGTATTGTTCTTTGTAAAAGCTGTGAAGCGAGACTAAGTATTTTGGTCTATAAGATGATCTTCTTCTATCACTAGTTTGTGATTGATTTTGTCACTGGAATAATGGCTTGTTTTGAAACAGAAATTATTATTATGACTGTCTATTTATCATTGCATTGATAGGAGGTGAGATGTCGATTTCTCATATCTAGATGATGATTTCTAGGTAGAAGTTGCACTAGGTAGGATTATGCAAGAAGTTGTAAACTGTGACTGTTTATGCTTTGAACTAATACTTCTAATAGTGGCTTTCCTTCTTGGCTTGGTATCCCTCAAATTAGGAGTTGTTGCACTGAACTAGGTTAACAATTCTCTGTGTTATTTACCATTCAACAATTATTTTCTACATATCTTTCTGTTTGGTAAATATGTGTTCTATCAGCAGATGGTGTCAAGACATCTATCCAAACCTTGTTGTTTGAGTTGAGACATTGATCTTAACTTTTGATTTGTGCTGGTTGCCATTTTGTGATTTATCTGTTTTCAAAAGTTACATGTGAATGCTATTATTTTGTATTAGGAGTAGATGCCATAACATTTATCTTGACGTCATGTTAAGATGTTAGAACATCAGTATTAACATGTATTATGTAACACCCCATAATTATTTCTTATTATTTAATTTAAATGAGGATAAATTATTTAATTTGAAGAAGTGATATTGTGAGGATTATTGAGAAATATTGGAAAATATAGTATTGGGCTTGCGTTATGGTTAGTAAATGGGAGGTGTTAACTTACTAAGCCCACTAACCACAATTATTCTATTTTTCATAAAATAGAAGGAATATTGTGAAAAGAGGGATTGCAGCATTTGGGAGAAGAGAAAGAACGTGAAAACCTGAAGAGATTTGGAAAGGGGAAGACCGAAGATCAAACCTAAGGTACGGGGGGATTCGTTTCGGTTAATGATTATTATGTAATCGATAGTGATAGAATTGTTTAGGATTATTAGTTGGGTCAATTAGATGTATGATGAATGAGTAGGAATGTTAGGTTTTGATGAATTGATGACTGGATGAATTGATGAATAGTTTTGATGTTAGATGACCTCTAAAATGTGTTATAATTGTAGTATATCATGTTACTTGATGATGTTTTGATGTGGGAATTATTATGGTGCGATTGGACTGAAATTGAGAGAGGAAGGATGTCTGAATCGCAGCAAAATTCTGCATAAAACGCAGAATGCGTCGACCTGAGTGTCAGTTGCGTCGACACATTTAGGAATTTACGTCGACCTATAGTATCGATGTGCGCTTACCCGAGAGTGGTAGAAGTTCTATGCGTCGACCTGAAGGAGTTCATGCGTCGACGCACAGCCTTCATTTTTTTGAAAAATATTCTGAAGGTCATAACTTTTTATCCGTTTGTCCGATTTATGTGCCGTTTTGGGCGTTGTGAAGCTAATTAGATGTTTTACATGATAAAGTGATAAAATGGGTGGTGGCCGACTTTATTTTAAAAACTCAATTAAATTGCTTTTGTGGATTGAAACATTGTATATGTATAAATGTGTTTATATATGTGACCATGTGTTTGTGTGATGGTTTGATGATTTGTGATTGTATTAATATGTGATTAATATTAATATGACGATTGTGGTGAATAGGTACAAATGATTGAATAATGCTTAGACATGTACATGCTTACGATGTTGATGAGATGAGATGAAAATAGACGATGTTAAGCATCGTATTGATGATGATATAAGTATGTGATATGTGTGCATTAATTCATGAATCATTTGCATTTGATGATATATCCCGATGATGAGTGGATTCTTTGTAGGACATAATTCCCATTGTGCAGAATTTGTGTCGGTGGGCTGTATCTCGATGATGAGTAGATCAGTTGGATGGGTTCAGCCCATGATTTGGTACCACATGCATTAGTGTCAGTTCATTCATATGCATTATAAGATGTTATGGCTTGAATGAATTGTGTTGTGATTGATGATGTATCTTGGTATGTTTGACGAATGTGAAGTATTGGAATGATTGTATACATGTAGGTTGAGTGATTAATAATTTCTTGACGTTTTATTTGCTTACGACTATATAATACTCGTTAATTGAGAATGAGACTCACCCTTACATGTTGTTTTTCAGATTGAGGAGTAGCGGCTTAGCTGATTTGGTGAGAATAGCTCTTAGAGTTCGTCCATGAGTCGTGTCGGTCATGCTCTGATTGTAACACTGGGGAACGCTAGTTTAGAGATGAATTACTCTATTTTGATTTTGTTGTTTCAAACTTAGTTTGGATTAATTTGCATGGATGATGAATATGCAACGTTATGAATTATGATCCGCTGTGTTGAACATGAATGGTGTTTATGTTAAATTGTTCCTCGTGTGGCATGACATTTGGCATTGGTATTTATTTTGAATTAATTGTGATACCCTTGTATTTCATGTTTACTCTGAATTATTCTATTTATTTCCGCGGGGTTTAGAAGGGTGTTACATGTTGACCATGTACTAGAGAATTTCAATATCTAAAGTGATTAAATAAATAATGTATGTCCACTCTCTATTTTATCATACTAGTCTATTGGGAGTAAATATTCCATATTTGTCGTAATATATCTCGTCATATTGGATAATCAATTACAACATAAACAAATGAAATCCAAAGATGGAACACCTAGTGTGTTTGCCTACAAAACATCATAAGTTACTTTAAAACATATAAAATTAACACTAAATGTATTCAAAACGGGTCATTGTAAAGAGCTTAACAAGTTAGTAGTGATAAAATGTTGAATGTTAACCTTTCCATGTGTTTCAATTGTAAAGCCTAAAGAATCTGCAACTAATATTAAACCTTTTATGTATTGAAAATGTAAAATAAATATGATTTGTAATGTACATAAACAAGGGTGAAATGGCATAGTGATATGACATGTTGTCTAGCAAGCAAAACAAATTGATTTGAATCCTGGTTGAAGTAAAAAATTAGAATTTTTCTTGGAGTTTTGATGACCTTGATGATGAATATATGTTAAGTCAGATGTCACGCTTACAATAGATTCTATATCAGATGCCACCCCTGCAAAAATTAACGCCTTTTGTGAAAATTGGATGAAAAGGACTTAAATGACATCGTTTGAGTACATTCTGGACTACATTGACACTTTTCAAAATTAAAGGATCTAAATGGACCCTGAGGTAAAGATAAGGGAGCAAAAAGAGTATTTTGCCTAAAATAAATTTGTACTGACGTGCCACTTTTTACCCGACTGTGTCGTTATTTTGCGTTAATCTGGCGTGGAAATTTGGCATTGTTAGAATCGCAACTCTATAGCTTGAGCATCTTCATTATTGGGTTATTGATCTAAATTGTGATTTTGACATAATATTTGAATTGCGTCGATATCTTGTGTTTGCGTCGCTTTGGCCTATTAACGTTGGATCATGTTGCTTTGTGATATAGGTGCATCATGATTTTCCTGCTTTTTTTAGTTTTCTTTGAAGTTTCTTTATTTTTCATGTTTCATTCCTCTCATTGCTTCTTCATAGTAACTTTTACCGTAAAATGTTATAAAATTTTTCTGATTATGATTATTTTACATAATTTAGTCTTTTCCACAATTCTTCTGCTTTATTAAAATCTACAAAGCAAAAAATATATTATCAATAACAATAATGTGTTTAAAATTAAATGAATGTAATACTAAAAACACCATATAAAAATCTGTCATCATAACTCCAAATTAGAACCTATCTTTGCCTGAAGGAAAATACTTTAAAATAAAATATTTAGAAAACATGATAATCTACTTCAATGATAATTTCTAAGTTGACACTACTAATTAAAATGTGTCCATGTTCTTGTTCAATTTCCACTTTCACTCATATACCTCAAAATGGATAACTCAAAATACTTCATTTTGTATTTTATCTTTTAACTTTTTCTCTTTTCACACCAATTCACTAGAATGATATAATCATTTTACCTATACCTGAAGTAAATCTAAGCACTCTATCGAATTATTATTATACATACGCTTTTTGAAATATTAAAGTTGTAATATTATTTGAATTATGGTTGAATAAATTTAATCTAAATGGACTAAATCATTGAAGTTAGGCATTATCTTCCTTTGTTCATCTACTTGAGTTATTTTCTTATTGTATTTTAACTCTTTATTGAATTTTTTAGAATATTTTGAGACTTTTTCTTTATTTGATACCCATATATATATATATATATATATATATATATATATATATATATATATATATATATATATATATATATATATATATATATATATATATATATATATATATATTGTTAGAACAAGATTGAGAATCTATGTTCAGAATCTAGTTTTGATGAAAAGCAAACGTATGTATTCTGAAGCAACAATTTTATTACTAATGGTTTCATTGAGTGTGTAGATATTATGCTATAAGCCTTATACATGATTCATCAGAAAAAAATTACAACGACGACATCAGAAACTGGCTCAGATATGAAAGAAAACATGAAGAACCAAACATCCAGAATTAACGAAGCCAAGACATCAGTCATTAGATGTTCTGATCCAGAACACATCAAACTGCCAAAGTCAGCAGATCAAGAAGCAAACAACCAAAGATGGAAAACAAACCTATTCAGAAGAACAAACAGCATCAATGATCACATAGATCAAACTCAGAAACATCAAAAAGAGTATAAGACAAGCTTCAAAGAATCAAACAGAAAGATCAGATACAAGAAGTTTTTGCTATATCAGAAGATCACATAAGAGGAAAGATCAGAAATTCTGATGTTAGAAGTTCTGAAGTTACAACGCAGTGACATTCAAAATGCAAACAACAAAAGATCACTTGTGAACCAATGAAGAATCTAGATCTCAGCATACAGATTAAATAAAATACAAAGAGGTTAGAATGAATGGAAGAACCATTACAAACATCATCACATGGAAAACGGATACAACACTTAAAAGGAACAACTCCCAAGATTGATTAAAGAACTAAGCCACATGCAGCGCGTTGGGAAGACAAGTTAATCCTTAGAAGCAAGCTATCAACAGTTATCATTTTGTTTGAGATAAGGCTCTGTCACAAACACATGCAGCCAATCAAAGCATAGCATTCAAAAACCATCTTCAACCAGAATGCAACGGCTACATTCCAACGGTAACCACTCATCAAGCTATAAATAGAATCAAACTTCAAACCTGAATGTATGGTGTGGCATCCACCTATCCATCCAGAATAGAGAGTGAGTGATCATCCATCCCTTGAATGGATCCGGAGAGAAAAAGAAAATATTCATTGAGGATCATCGATGGAGATAAGAAGAAGTGTGCAACCAAAAGATATATTCTGCACAAAACAAGAAGAAAGAATCTACAGAATGCATCTGTGCATCTGTAGATGAAGCAGCTGAGCATGTACATCAAACTGAAGAAATATGAAGACATGCATCAGAAGATACAAGAGGCAACACATACTATGTATGTGACAAGTAATAGTGTTGAAATGCACTTGTCATATGCCAGTACCTTACAAAAGAGAGAAAATGTGTGAGAAAGAAAACACACATCAGAAGATACACAAGAGGCAACACATACTATGTATGTGATTAGTCCACAATGTTGTTATACACTAAACACATGCCTATGTGAAGAAAGATGGAAATGGAGAGCCTGGTTGTGAAATCTTGCAAGCTAATCAAATTTCTCCATTAGAGGCAACATACACAATGTTTATGATGATTAAATGTTGAGAAATACATCATATGCCTACCATGAAGAAACTCTCAAAGGGTGAAGAAGAAAATTTGTTGTTTAGTTGTATCCTCCAATGGAGTTAGAAGACATCCAAGAATACTCAATCAAGAATTAATTGATCAAGTTGAAAAGAAGAGGAAATAGAATACACTAAGTTGTTGCTCGTAGAGTGTTTCATGTTTACCAATGTTAATCAATATGTTATCAGCTGTTACAAGCTTTATGATCAGTATTCAAGAAAAATATGAAGATCTAAAAGCCAGAAGCAATCAACAAAAGTGCTGATGTTCTAAATCTGCTTTCAGAAGAAGAAGAAGATCTCATCCAGAAGTTGAAGAATAGAAGACTGCAAGATATTTTATTCTTGTATTTAAAATGTAAAACACATAGAGTTGTTACTTGCAGTGTGTTATAGCTTAGAAACTTCTGATTTATTATTCAGGCACCAGAAGTGATTATTAGTCAGTGTGTCATAAACGTACGTATTGATAATAAGATACCATCTGCTTAATTAAGAAGCACACTTGCAATCTCACGAAGATAGATGAACGTTATATCTCACTGAGATCACTGAACGGTTCATCATCAGAAGTTAGTCACAAGCAGTTGGCTTGTGCGGGGTAAGTCACAATTTGTTGTTGTGTAGAGTTAGTCACAACGCGTTGTTATGTAGGGTGCCTGAGTCAATGGACGTTAAATCTCGTGGAGATCACTGAACGGGTCATTGCCCAGATGGTTAGTCACAGCAGTTGGCTGTGCAGGATGGTTAGTCACGATGGAGAATCCTGCAGTTGTAATCATGATATGGTTATAGTGAATTAAGACTTCTGTTGAGAGGTAAATCACCTGAAGAAGGTGACTGGAGGTAGCCTTATTCAGAAGGTGAAGCAGGATAAAAATAAATGTGTCTTTTACTTTCTGCACAATGTTAGAACAAGATTTGTTCTGATCAATATTCTTGTTTTGATGATAACAATATATACGAGTTTTGTATAAGACAATGTGGTACTCTAATCCTTTGCATTTTCCATTTCAGGAAATACATAAAGAGTATGCACAATTCAGCGCTCAGAAGCACTGACTCAGATGGTTCTGGATGGCTACATCAGAACATGCTCTGGAAAGACATCAGAAGATGGTTGTCGCGGGGAAAAATCGTATCTTTTTTCGGGATGAGACACCTGATGCCTTCTTTGGGCTCGAGTGCTCAAAAAAATGATTTTTCTTTTGTTTCGACCAAACTTTTTATTGTTTCCAAAGTAGGAAAAGGAAAAAAGCTGCAATAACCTTAAAGTGGGGGAGAGATTCCGGGTAAGAGGGTTGGTTATACGAAGGGAAGGTATTAGCACCCAACGTATCTATAGTACTCTATAGGCTTCTTTGTTGTGTTTGTTTCATTCTATGTTATGGTGGAGGTTCTGTTGTGAAATAGGTGGGACCTAAGGTGTTTGTTTGATTATGCTCGCAAAGATCATCGTGATCCTCTGCATACATATCCATTAGAGGGAATCAGAGCATCTGTAGCTCGGGGTCTACGGGTGCTAAGGTTTGAGTGGTTTGAGGGAGAAGTTTTGCTCGCCAAGGATACGACCTTGTGCCTACGTATTCTCAAAGGGATGTTGAGAAAGTCAGAGCAATCGTAGTTCCCACTTATGCTAGTGGAAGCAAAGGATAAGAGACAAATGTCATCTCAATGTTCGATGTATCTAATCTATATCATCACATACATCTGTTTGATTTTTGTTTGAAAATCTTTTCATTATAAGCCATGGGCCATGCCACTTATGGTGCTTAGAATGATAAAGATGTTTTTTAGCCAGCCTTGTGGCAAAAACTTTCAATGAAGTCAGCCTTGTGACAAAAAGTTTTGATTAATCAGCCAGCCTTGTGGCAAAAGTTTCAATGAAGTCAGCCTTGTGACAAAAACTTTGATTAATCAGCCAGTATGGTGGCAAAAAGGTTTGATTGATTAGCCAGCCTTGTGGCAAAAAGGTTAAGTTGATTGATTGATTGATTGATTGTTTGTGATGATATAGAAGAGATACTCCTATCATAGAGATGATAAATGTCTAATCTCCTAGGGTATTTGATTTGGATATTGGGGATGCTTATAAGAAGCCCGTGGGTCCTTGTACGAAGCCCAAGAGGAGGCTATCCGAGGGTCCTTGCATTGTAAGCCCAAGAGGAGGCTATGGGAGGGACAATCGAGGGTCCTTGCATTGTAAGCCCAAGAGGAGGCTATGGGAGGGACAAGTCGTTTGCACGAAGCCCAAGAGGAGGCATGGTATAGTTGGTTTGAGCTCTTAGAGCGATTTCACCAGGAAACCATACTCTATGTCCTAACCTAAACTAGGGAGATTCTTTGCACGAAGCCCAATAGGAGGCTATGGGGAACCTAGTGTTGTACTAAGTTGAACAAGCATATATTACATGAACAAACACATGAACAAGTATGAACAATTACATATATATGACAAGGTGTGTGCATACAATGGAGTTTATGAAGGGAATATACCTGTAAGCATGATCCGTTTGTAAACACGGGGGCTCGGGACTTATACTCGGGGAGAGACCCACTTGAGTTTATTCAAAAGCTATGTAAACAAGTATTTACAAAAGGGCTCGGGACTTATACCTACATGGAGGCCCATGGTATTTTTGGGAAGATTTAAAGAAAACCTTCATTTTTTGATTTGTTATTCGAAGTTAAAAAAACAAATTGAACGAGATATATACAAAAAGGTGTGTGTACAATGAAATACCTAATTTCATGTACAGGAATGGGACTTATACCTATGTGGAGGCCCCTGTTTTATTTTATAAAACATGGTTGATTGTTTTGTTAAAAGATGCGAGGTTTTGAAAACAGTTTGAAAGTTTTGTTTTGAAAGAAGTTTTTTTTGTGTTTTAAAGAAAAACTGTACAAAGAAAAGGAAAGGGACTTATACTCTCTAATATTCGAGAGGCCCAAGTTTGAAAATCAGTTGATCAATCCAAAAAGATTTAATCAATAGTTTCTTTTGAAAAGAAAACCAAAAAAATGGTTTATTGTTTTGAAAAACGGCGATCGCTTGTTTTAAAACAGTTTTTGAATTGGAAAGAAATTAACTTAATTAAGGTAAAAAACAAATTTTATGCTTAATTGAGACCTAAGTGATTAGGGTTTGATCACAAAAAATATTTACAAGTAATTAAGTTTGAAAAATCAAATGAAAAACAATATTTAAAGTATTTAAAAACACTTAAAAATATGTCATTTTAAACTTAATTAAAAATGTATTAAATAAATATTTTTTTGTGATTTTTTTTTATATTCATAAAATACATATATAAAATAAGAAGTGTGTAAAAAATGAATAAAAAATGAGTTAATTTGATAGGTTAAAATAATTGATGAAGTTGTGAAGAAAAATAAGAAAAATAGTGTTAAAAAATTAGGTTTTGTCTTCCAAAGGGCTTGAACCCACGCCCTTGTGTTTACCATTCAAAAACATTGCCAACTGGACCACGCGCGTGGTCTATTTAACATTTGCAACGAATCAATTATATTTTTGAATCAATTTCTAATTTCAGTTTCAAAAATCTGGCGCCAAGAACACAACCCTAACTTGAATTTGAAAATTCTGAAAACTGAATTGTTTGGATCAAGTGATAGCCTATCTTGCTCGATTTTTCACAAGGAACATGATGGTGATCTTTAATTTCATTTATTTTTGTTCTAAGATGGTTAATTTTCGCATGAACATGAAGAACCCTAATATGACAAATCATTGTGAAATCGTGTATGATCATGATATGATGCAATTGATTGAGGGTTATTATTCAGTGATGGTGCAAAAACAAGATGGTAACTCAATTTTTCATTTATGATGCATGTATGATAGAGTTTGAAGTTCATGAGCACTTACCTTAAAAACGGCACAACTGAGAATCGAATTCTGCAAATGAGGGGTTCCAGATGTTGTTTCTTGATCTGAACACCTTCAGTGGACCTTATGGAACATGTTTGGACGCTTGGAGTGGATTGAAAACCTCTTGATCAGTTTGTGGTACTCGATCTGCAGTAGGGCTCAAGTGAGGATCAAACTTGGTGATTTTGGAGTTACAGGTCAGGGATGATGATTGGGATAGTTCATATATGGTACATGGATGGTGTTTGGATGATTAACTTGGACTGAAATGAGCTAGAACGAAAATTAGCATGATAAGGCTCACTTTGTGCAAGTTTGGAGGTTGAAGAGTGATTCTGGGTTTTGGGTGTTTTTGGGGTATGTGGATGGGTCAAACATATCACATATGATGTTTAGAAGTTGTTAGAACCATCACTTTGGCCATAACTTCAAGGATTTGGAGGTTGAGTTTTCTACCTCTTTGAAAAAACTATGAAACTTGCAATTCAAGAAAGAAGAGAGAAAACCTATAATTGTGAGGTTTTGGTGTGATTTTGGAAGTGATTTGAACCTCTATTTATAGGCCAAGGATTCTGAACTCAAAGCCTTTGCAAGTTGATCCAAGAATGATGATTTGGCTTAAGAGATAAAATGGAATCTTTCACATTAAATGCAAATGGTTAAAAGTGACTAAACCATGGTTAAATCTCAAGCTTCTTATCCTCTTCCATTCTGATCTTCAAATCAGAAAATATCTTTCAATTATTGCTTCTATGCATCATTACTTGGATTATAGGTCATGTAGTGTAAGAACTTTGTGAAAATGGCTTGAAATTTCATGCATAATGACCTCTAATGACAAAATTCAAAATCATGGCTACACTCCATATTTTTTCATGCTCTTGGACATTTTGGAAAGCTCATATTACACACTTCAAAACCCTAGTTGAAAGTTTCTTCAAGACCTTTAGGGAAATGGGTGAAAAAGATCCATGAACTTTGAAGAAAATGAGATTTTAAGTGAATTTTTCAAAAGATACCAACTTTGAAGCTCCATATCTCTTAAATGGTTGATCTTTTGGAAAATCATCATTTGTGACAAAGTTGTTTATTGGATCAAAATCTACAACTTTCATGTTGGAAGTTTTTTTCATTTTGTAGGTGAAATTTTGAGAAATTCCCTTCCAAAGTTTGGAAAAAACCATTGAAAAACACTTAGAATTTTTCTAAGTATGGAAAGTCAAACTTTTGACTTTTTGATTCTTGATTGATTTTCTTGATTTTTCTTGATCAAATGACTTCATATATCATATATTGATGATTTGAAACTTCAAAAGTCATGGTTGACCAAAATTCCAAAAAGTCAAAGGTGATCTTGTACAGTTGACTTTTTCAGACGGATCGCGTTTTTGGAGATTTCAAATAAACCAGGCTATCCTTACCAAATGAATGGTATGAATGGATAATATTGAGGTATTGGAGGACCTTGAGCCATTGTTTAAGTTATGGCACCATGTTCTGATTAAAAAGTCAATGGTTCAGGTGAATTGGGTCAAAAACCCTAATTGTCGACCTGATGAAATTGATGACTGTGGATCTTGAATTGAGATGTAATTTCAATTGGATATTGCCATAGGGATTATTTGAAGATGATTGAAACCTTGGAGTGACTTCCTGGGGATTTTTAGGGTTTCCCAAATGTGATCCCTGATTTTAGTCCCTGATAGCTCAAAACCCTAATCTAATGATTTGAAATTCCACTGTTGATCAATCCTTATGTAGGAGATGTCCTGAGCCAATGGATTAGGTCAAAATGATGTACTTGGGGTCTTGAGGTCATGTCCCAAGTCATTAGGTCAAATCCTGAGCAAAAGTCAGGAGTATACTGTCTTTAGTCAAAACCCTAATCTGGTTGATTCAAAGTCACTGAGCTTGTTGAAATGAATCTTTGAGGACCAAATGTTGATTGTTTATGAAGATAATTATTTTGAGATGAAGGGAGAACAAAACCCTAATTGATTGTTACTTGTACTGATGAGTGATTTCTTGATTTAATCCTGCTAAGTCACAAGTAGCAAACACAAACTATGCAATTTGTTAGAGATGCAAATGATGCATATGCAGATGATATGAGGTGGTATCTTAGGTCAAAAATTGGGGTATGACAGATGCCCCTATTTAAGTTTCTTCAACCTGAGATATGAAGATTGAAAATCTTCGTTTTGATAGGGTGGAAGAGACTTAAATATCAGAAGACGCAAATTTTGGACCTAAGATACCAAAATTGCGAATGATGCAAGGATATCTGTACCAAGGGGATATCAAGAACTGACTCCACCGGGGACAAGAGATCGGGAATGATGTCTCAATTCGTTTTTAGGAAGAGAGTCCGTTTTTTTCTTTTTTTCGGGAAAGCAAATGTATGCTTCACCGGGGAATGATAGCTTTGTAAGAAAAGCTCACCTATCGCCATTATCGACTATCAGTACAGGGATAGACTTGTTAATAATGCGAAGGTGAAAAGTATGAAACTGTATTACCGACTATCAGCATGGTGATAGACTTGACATGGTAAAAAGAGTTTCAAAGGTTCGGTTAATATTACCGACTATCAGCATGGTGATAGACATGTTAAATAATATAACCAGAACAAAAAGGTTACCGACTACCAGCCTCGTGATAGTGGTTCTGAAGACGAGATCAATTATCAGCCGAGTGATAAAATGATTCTGGAGACTTTGCTAGGGAAATTACTGGTTATTCAGCCTTGTGAACAGTAATAAGGCCCTGATTGTCACATGGTCTTCATGATTGATTTCCTAAAGAGGAAAAATCTTTTGAAAGAGACATAAGCTGCTCGGATGATGAGGCTATTGCTTATTGTCTGTTTTTCACGACTCTATTTGGGGAATCGGAATTTGAATCTCTGGTAAAGACAAGGTTCTATCCATGAATGAATTGGAAAGAAACAGTCAAACAAGACTTTGTACCCAATGAGGAATAAACTCGACTGGGGATTTTCTCCTTCGTTTTGAGAGGAGAAAACTAAAGCAACCTTCTTCCACGAGGAATGATCTCAGTGGGGAACTGGAGAAAGAAGATGTTCTTTCTGCTTATGGGTGACAACCTACTGGAGAGATGACACGCCCGTACCTGTTTCTTTTTTCTTCTTTTTTTTTCTTTTTTTTTCTTTTTTTTTCTTTTTTTTTTCTTTTTTGGGATAGATATATCCTGAACAAATGATTTCGAAGCAAACATTTGAAAAATGCAAGAATGCATAAATGATGCAAATATGATGAATGTCATGAATGTAGCATGCATGCTGACGATACTGACAGACAAAGGAGTATATACTGGAGAAGGACTGACGTCACAATACAACCAGATACTTGGCAAATGTTCTTCAACACGGTGCAGATAATACAGTTGATGAATGGTGTTGCGTGCTTTAGACTTCTCCGGGAAAGATAAGCATCTTTTCTTATTGAGATGGAAGAACTTCTTCACTGGAGATAAAAAATCTTCGTCACTAGGGATAAAAGACCTTCTTCACTGGGGATAGAAGAGCTTTTCCTATCATAATCTTTGATTCATCCTATGGAGATAGCTGTTGATGTTCCTTCGGCTGTTCACCACTCAAAGGAAAGTTTCGCTTTTATTTTGAAAAAGAAAAGTAAATTCATTTAAAACTTTTTTTTCTTTTTTCCAAAAGTGAATAACACAATTAAAGCGTCATTTTGCAAGCTAGAAGAAATCAAGAATTGCAAACAAATGGGCACAAGGCTCAAATTTATTTAATAGGATGGTAACCAGCTAAAGGCGTGATTCCATAGAGTATTTACAAAAGTTGGAAATGGTAATTATGCGGAAAAGGCTACATTGAAAGCAATAACCACTATTCCCCCTAACAACTTTGAGTTCCAACTGTGCTTGTCGCTTCAGATTGGCGATGATTTGATCGAAGATCCTTTGATGAAAAAGACTCTTTCAGGTGACGAAGTACGGACTGATGCAGCTACTTTGTCATAAATCCTTAATTTTTGCCTAGATTGCCCTTTCAGGTTTTCAATCTACCAGGATGAATTTTTTTCTGTTTTATTGTCTCTAATTTTTGCCTGGACCGCCCTTTCGGGTTTTCAGTCCACCGAGACGCTCATTTTTGCCTAAGTCGCCCTTTGCGGGTTTTCAACTTACCGAGCTGTTCTTTTTGTATTTTTTAGTCAAAGTATTTCTTGACTGCATCAGCATTCACAGGATGTGGGAGTTCATCACCATCCATGGTTGCAAGAGTCATGGCGCCGCCAGAAAATGTTCTTTTGACAACATACGGGCCTTCGTAATTAGGAGACCATTTGCCCCTAGAATCTGGTTGAAAAGATAAGATCTTTTTAAGCACGAGGTCGCCTTCTCGAAATTCACGAGGTCGAACCTTTTTGTTGAAGGCTTGTTTCATCCTTGCTTGGTATAATTATCCATGGCATAGAGCAGTCATACGTTTTTCTTCGATTAAATTCAACTGATCGTATCTGCTTTGACACCATTCAGCCTCTGATAACTTAGTCTCCATGAGGAATCTCATTGATGGTATTTCCACTTCTACGGGGAGCACAGCTTCCATGCCGTATACTAGAGAGAAAGGGGTTGCCCTTGTTGAAGTATGCACTGAAGTACGATACCCATGTAAAGCAAATGGCAACATTTCGTGCCAGTCTTTGTAAGTGACGACCATTTTCTAGACGATCTTCTTAATGTTCTTGTTGGCGGCTTCAACGGCGCCGTTCATTTTTGGGTCTGTAAGGAGAAGAGTTATGATGCTCAATCTTGAATTCCTCACATAATTCTTTCATCATTTTGTTGTTCAAGTTCGAACCATTGTCAGTAATGATCTTGCTGGGAACACCATATCGGCAAATGATGTTATTCTTGATAAACCTCACAACCACTTGTCTTGTAACGTTGGTGTAAGATGCTGCTTCGACCCATTTGGTAAAGTAATCAATTGCCACTAAGATGAAACGATGACCGTTTGAAGCTTTCGGTTCGATCATTCCGATCATGTCGATACCCCACATGGAAAAAGGGCATGGAGATGAGAGAACGTTGAGTAGAGTCAGTGGCACATGGATCTTATCTGCGTAGATCTGGCACTTGTGACATCTTTTCACATGTTTATAACAGTCAGATCCATTGTCAACCAATAGTATCCTGCTCTTAACATTTTCTTGGACATTGCATGCCCATTTGAATGAGTTCCAAAGGACCCTTCATGCACTTCATGCATTAACATGTCTGCCTCGTGTCTGTCCACGCATCTGAGCAAAACCATGTCGATGTTTCTTTTGTATAGCACATCTCCGTTCAGGAAGAAACTGCCAGAAAGTCTCCTTAGAGTTTTCTTATCTTTGTTCGATGCCCCAAGCGGGTACTCTTGAGTTTGAAGGAAGCGTTTGATGTCGTGGAACCACGGTTTATCATCGATGACTGCTTCAGTTGCAAACACATAGGCGGGCCTTTCAAGGCGCATAATTCTGACTTTAGGCATATCGTTCCAATGATTGACTTTGAACATGGAAGATAGAGTAGCCAAGGCGTCTGCCATTCGATTCTGATCTCGAAGTATATGATGCAATTCAACTTTGTTGAAGAAAGTCAACAGACGTCTTGCATAATCTCTGTAAGGAATCAAGCCAGGGTGGTAAGTTTCCCACTTGTCTTTGATTTGGTTGATCACGAGGGCTGAATCTCCATCTATGTCGAGGATCTTGATCCTTAAGTCAATGGCTTCTTCGAGACCCATGATACAAGCTTCGTATTCTGCGATGTTGTTGGTGCAATCAAATAGCAGTCTGGCAGAGAACGGGATATGAGTACTCTTGGGAGTGATGATGATTGCCCCAATTCCATTGCCAAAAGCGTTTACTGCTCCATCAAAAATTAGGCCCCATCTTGATCCAGGATCAGGACCTTCTTCAGGTAATGGTTCGTCACAATCTTTCATCTTCAAGTACATGACATCTTCGTCAGGAAAGTCAAACTTGAGAGATTGATATTCATTAATTGGTTGATGCGCCAAATGATCGGCGAGAATGCTTCCTTTGACCGCTTTTTGAGCACGGTACTCGATGTCATATTCGGATAACAGCATTTGCCATCGGGCAATCCTTCCTGTTAAGGCAGGCTTTTCAAAGACATACTTGATCGGATCCATTTTGGAGATTAACCAAGTAGTATTGTTGATCATGTATTGGCGGAGACGTTTTGAAGCCCAAGCCAAAGCGCAACATGTTTTTTCGAGCATGGAGTAACGAGACTCACAATCTGTGAATTTCTTACTCAGGTAATAGATGGCATGCTCCTTCTTACCGGTTTCATCTTGCTGTCCAAGCATACAACCCATGGATTCTTCCAACACGGTAAGGTACATGATTAGTGGTCTTCCTTCAACTGGAGGAATCAATATTGGTGGCTCTAACAGGTATTCCTTGATACTGTCGAACGCTTTCTGGCAATCTTCAGTCCATACAACCCCTTGATCTTTGCGGAGAAGCTTGAAAATTGGCCCACAAGTAGCAGTCATTTGAGAGATGAATCTGGAGATATAGTTCAATCGTCTGAGAAATCCTCTTACTTGCTTTTCAGTTTTTGGTGCAGGCATCTCTTGAATAGCTCTGACTTTGTCGGGATCTACTTCAATACCTCTTTGGCTGACAATGAAACCCAAGAGTTTTCCAGATCTAACCCCAAAAGTACATTTGTTAGGATTCAAGCGAAACTGATATTTCCTTAGTCGTTGAAACAACTTCAAAAGGTATTCAATATGTTCTTCTTCTGTGCTGGACTTGGCTATCATGTCGTCCACATAAACTTCAATTTCTTTATGCATCATGTCATGAAAGAGAGTAGTCATTGCCCTTTGGTAAGTTGCGCCTGCATTCTTTAATCCAAATGGCATCACTTTGTAGCAAAATGTACCCCATGGGGTGATGAAAGATGTCTTCTCCATGTCTTCAGGAGCCATCTTGATCTGATTATAACCGGAGAACCCGTCCATGAAAGAAAAGACGTTGAACTTAGCGGTGTTATCAACCAGCATGTCAATATGTGGTAATGGAAAGTCATCTTTTGGACTGGCCTTGTTCAAGTCACGGTAGTCAACACACATTCTGACTTTGCCATCTTTCTTTGGAACTGACACTATGTTGGCCAACCATTGAGGATATTCTGAGGTGACAAGAAAACCTGCGTCGAGTTGCTTTTGAACTTCTGTTTTGATCTTGTTAGCCATATCAGGGTGAGTCCTTCGCAATTTCTGCTTAACTGGCGGACATTCTGGCTTTAATGGCAAGTAATGCTGAACAATATTGGTATCCAACCCAGGCATGTCTTGGTAGGACCAGGCAAACACGTCAACATATTCTTTGAGAAGGTCTGTCAACTTACTCTTGATATCCGCATCAAGCAGCGATCCAATGGTCACTTCTCTTTTGTCTTCTTCAGAACCCAAGTTGATCTTTTCTAAAGGCTCTTTGTGAGGCAGAATGGCTCTTTCCTCGTGCTTAAGTAATCGAGAGATCTCGTCCGGAATCTCTTCTTCTTCCTCTTCTTCGGCTTCGAACACAGGAAACTCAAAGTTGGGAGAGGGCATAGGGTTATTGCATTCGATGGGTTTATCAATAGTGAATCTGCACATATGATTTATATTTATTTCAGAAAATTTATGAATGCAAGAGTGTATGCAGATTTTTTTGAAAAGTTTTTTTTTTGGTTTTTTTTTTTGGTTTTTTAGGATTACCATTTCCAGAAAAAAGCAAAAATAAAACATATAATGTAGGAAATTCAAAATGACACTTTATTCATGATTCATTTTTGAAACAAAGCCCTAAACACAAACTCATTTGTCTTGGGCGGGACAAAGAGGGAAACTTTTAAAACAAAGCCCTATACACAAAGTTATTTGGGCGGAACATTTAAAAGCAAAGCCCTGTAAAACATCTCTCTGCTTTGGGCCAGGCAGGAGGTCAAAATAACAGCGAGGTGATTACTTTGAGCGGCGAACAACATTCGGAACGTCAACAGCTTTCCAGTAGCAATGAACTCCTCTGTGTATTATGTATTCAGGAAAATTCTCCTCAGAATTATCTTCAGTATTGACATTGACCGCTGGTCGAGCAGGATTTGAAGGTCCTGGTTTGTCATCCTTGTTCTTTGTTGAGTTGAAATGGTCTTCTTCTACTTCTTGAAGAGCATAAGATGAATCACAATCTTCAGAATTTTCAGGATGTAATTCCCAGTCTTCAGGATGAAGAGACTCATTGTCAGAGACACTTTCCGAGTCAACTGCGGGGCCATCTTCCCCTTCATCTTCAAAAATGGCATTTATGTGATAATAACCATCTTCAGGATTATAAATCTTGGTGGATGCATTGAAGCCGAAATCTTCAGTAATTTCAGGCTGCTGAGAAAATTGACAGGGCTGATAAGCCTCTTCTGGTTGACTATTATATTCAAAGGAATCTCCCCATCCAGTTGGTTGGATATCTTCAATCGCAATCTTTGAACTTTCGGGTGCAGTATATTTCACCATATAATCAAATTTTCCACTTGGTTGTCCCAAGGTGTCCCAAACCTCTGCAGGAATAGGCGCAGTTTCGTCGGCACTAGACTTCTCTGAAGGAGGATAGAACGGTGCATATGGTTCTTCCTGAGATACATATCCCGAGTCATTGAGATAACATTTCCATTCTTCTTCAGGATCGGGCAGACCTTCTTCGATGCATTCTTCGATAAGGACATTAACCTCTTGAGGAATTTGGTTAAGGAACCCTCCACTATGGAACGTTTCTTTGATCGGACGAAGGGTTTCATCCTTCTTGGTGCAGTTTGAGAACGTTGGTGAACATCTGAGTCCTGTTCTGGTTTCATTATTGGTAGGGATCACAACTTGCCCCCAGCCAGTGGTAGTTCCATCTTTCACTACTTTCACTGCCTCTTTGTAAGAAGAGATTGATGCTTTCTTTTTGGAAGATTCGTCTTCTAAAGAGAGACCTTAGAACTGCGTTCCTTCCTCATTATCAGCAGTAATGAAAGAGAAATTGGATAAATGGCTCACCATCAAGGCTTTCTCCCCACTTATTGTTACCAATTTTCCATTTGTTACAAATTTTAACTTTTGATGGAGCGTAGAAGTTACTGCCCCTGCTTCATGGATCCATGGTCGTCCCAACAGACAGCTATAAGCAGCTTGAATGTCCATGACCTGGAAGGTGATTTGAAATGTATGTGGACCAATCGTCATGGGAAGGTTGACTTCGCCGATAACAGATATTCGCGATCCATCGAATGCTTTGACTACTACACCACTGAACTTCATAGGCATTCCTTGGTAAGATAAACGAGCAAGAGTCGTCTTTGGCATCACATTCAAGGAAGATCCGGTGTCTACCAGCATGTTAGACAAAGAGTCTGACTGACAGTTCATAGAAATGTGCAGAGCAAGATTGTGATTTCTACCCTCCTCGGGGAGTTCTTCATCACAGAAGCTTAAATTGTTGCAAGCTGTTATGTTGGCTATTATCCCATCAAAATGGTCAACAGTCACATCATGATCCACAAAAGCTTGATCTAATACTCTCATCAGGGCTTCCCTATGGGCTTCTGAGTTTAAAAGCAATGAAAGTATTGAGATCTTTGAAGGAGTCTGCTTAAGCTGATCCACAATCTTGTATTCACTTCTTTTGATAAGCTTCAAAATTTCATCAAAGTCAGGATTGACATTGGTTCCACTGGATTGGCCAACATCAGTGCTTGTATTACTAACAGGAGTTTCCACAGGATTCCCCACCGGTGTATCAACAGGATTTTGCCTGGTTCCAGGAGCAACAGGCTGCTTTGGAGGTAGTGGAGTATACACGCGTCCACTTCTTGTTACTCGACTCACATCGGCGATATTCACGACAGATGAAAGAGTAGGTAAAGGAACTTCTTGTCCATTCTTTATCATTGTTGCATTGTAGTTGTATGGAACTGCCTTGTCAGAGTCATAGGGAACAAGTCCAGGTAGACAAATGATCAAAGGAGCAATAGGAACCTTTGGCTTGTTGTAGGTAACTTCTATGCGCTCGGGCATGTTGAAATGAGGAATGATGACGTTAACTTTAGGTATTTCCGAGTTGATATCTGAGACTAAAAGCTCATGGGGATAACATCCTATCATGTTAACTTCATCTTCATTCCTATTTATGTAGATCTGAATAGTACCATTATCTAGCAAGACTTGAAGATCTCTTCTCACAATCGAACATCCGTGAGGATCTATGCAACATATGCTACAGGAACCGTAGTGATGCTGGCGAAAATTCTGCATTTGAAACTCCCTTGCTCTTTTCTTCACCCAACAGGTATAGGCGTTTGTAGCAATGCAGTTTCTTTCCCCACCTTTTTCTTTTCTTCGGACGTCGTACCAAGCTCTTACCATTCTTGTCTTCAACCTTTGAGGATCCTCCCCTTCTCGGTAAAAGTAGCATTCCACTGCGAGACCAATGGGTTTAGCTGAATTTGCATACCCGAGTTGTCGTCGGGCTAGGACCGGATTGTAGTTAATTCCTCCTTGTGTGCCAATGAGAGGTACGTTGGCGAACTCTCCACAATTATCAATGGTTTCTGTACCACAGCGAGCCAAGGTATACCAATGAATATCATTATTAGTAAGAGACATAAGTCTTCGAGGCCAACGCAAACCTTCTCGGTTTTCCGTGAAAATAGGAGACTTAGGTAAGTGTGAAACAATCCATTTGTACAAAAGAGGTGCACAACATACAATGATTCCACCTCCTTGGCGATTCCTGTGATGAAAAGAGAAATACGTGTCACCAAGCAAAGTCAGAACAGGATTTCCAATCAGAAAGATCTTTATGGCGTTGATATCAACAAAGTCGTTGACGTTGGGAAACAGAACCAACCCATAGATGAGCAAGGCTAGTACAGCTTCAAAAGCTATCATGCTACCAGTTTCGATGAAATCAAAGGCTTTCTTTATTAGAAACTGCGAAGTTAAACCCGGAAGGTTTCCTTTGGTAGTCCAATTACTCTCTACTTCAGATTTCTTCAAGTGGATACTTGCTACAATGACTGGTGACTTAGGAATGGCTTCCAAACCATTGAAAGGTATTTTGTCAGATACAGGAATACCCAAAAGATTGGCATATTCTTCCAAGGTTGGTACCAACTGATAGTCTGGAAAGGTAAAACACCGGTAGACGGGATCATAGAACTGAACCAGAGTTTTGAGAAGTCCTTCATCAACATGAGTGTTCAAGATAGGCAAAAGCTTTCCATGGCTTTTCCTAAAATCAGAAGGATCTTGTACAGAAGATGCTAACTCTTTCAGTCTTTCCACATTAGGCATTTTGAAATCGTACTTTTTTGGTATGCCTTTTTACCCCTTCCATAACTTAATCCTATAATGTTTGCAAAGAAAATTCTCTAAAATTTTTTTTGGAAAAATCATGTTTTTTTTTTGAAAAAAAGATGGGTTTTTATGAATGCATGGATGTATGAATGCCACATATACAAACATGGTAAGGCAATCACGGTGATGCAAACATGGTAACACAAACATGGTACTACAAACATGGTAATTCAAAACATAGTACACATAGGTTCAAAGGTCCAGCGTCACGAGCATGAGGTCAGAGAGCCAAACATGGGATAGTACTAGGGGTTAATCACCTGCACAACATGTTCTACTGATACGTCAGAGTCTACATTTTTCTTTCGGATATTACCGGCTTGCACAACTGAACTTGTGAGCTAGCAATATTCTCAAGAAAAACTCGTCTGAGTGTGGCTCTCCGCATGACAACTAATCCAAGTCTTCACCTGAATAGTTTCTGCGCCAGAACCTAATAAGGCCAGGATGGGTTATGTGTTCTACAGCCAACTCAGCTTCTATAGTTCAATCAAAGCAATAATGTCTTCGCAATTGAACTTGCTAAACATATACTACAAACAAGGAACCTCCACTGAGCGGAAGGATTCTCATGCTGACTTTTTAAGGACTAACTCCGTGTATGCCATACATGACTATACCCTCCACCTAATTCTTATGTGTTCTTAATCCGGGTTAGGATTTGTCCATAATGTATCACTTGTAACAGAACCACAGATGTAGCAGAATCATAGAACCAAACATGTAACAAAAATGAAATAACAAACACAAAAATTAAAATTAACCCTTTCTTTGGAAACAATAAAAAGATGGTCCCCAGTGAAGTAGCCATTTTTCTGTCGTGGGGAAAAATCGTATCTTTTTTTGGGATGAGACACCTGATGCCTTCTTTGGGCTCGAGTGCTCAAAAAAATGATGTTTCTTTTGTTTCGACCAAACTTTTTATTGTTTCCAAAGAAGGAAAAGGAAAAAAGCTGCAATAACCTTAAAGTGGGGGAGAGATTCCGGGTAAGAGGGTTGGTTATACGAAGGGAAGGTATTAGCACCCAACGTATCTATAGTACTCTATAGGCTTCTTTGTTGTGTTTGTTTCATTCTATGTTATGGTGGAGGTTCTGTTGTGAAATAGGTGGGACCTAAGGTGTTTGTTTGATTATGCTCGCAAAGATCATCGCGATCCTCTGCATACAGATCCCTTAGAGGGAATCAGAGCATCTGTAGCTCGGGGTCTACGGGTGCTAAGGTTTGAGTGGTTTGAGGGAGAAGTTTTGCTCGCCAAGGATACGACCTTGTGCCTACGTATTCTCAAAGGGATGTTGAGAAAGTCAGAGCAATCGTAGTTCC
This sequence comes from Vicia villosa, assembly GCF_029867415.1. Lineage (NCBI taxonomy): Eukaryota > Viridiplantae > Streptophyta > Magnoliopsida > Fabales > Fabaceae > Vicia > Vicia villosa. The sequence goes on from NC_081182.1 coordinate 141,124,654, forward strand.
CACTTATGCTAGTGGAAGCAAAGGATAAGAGACAAATGTCATCTCAATGTTCGATGTATCTAATCTATATCATCACATACATCTGTTTGATTTTTGTTTGAAAATCTTTTCATTATAAGCCCTGGGCCATGCCACTTATGGTGCTTAGAATGATAAAGATGTTTTTTAGCCAGCCTTGTGGCAAAAACTTTCAATGAAGTCAGCCTTGTGACAAAAAGTTTTGATTAATCAGCCAGCCTTGTGGCAAAAGTTTCAATGAAGTCAGCCTTGTGACAAAAACTTTGATTAATCAGCCAGTATGGTGGCAAAAAGGTTTGATTGATTAGCCAGCCTTGTGGCAAAAATGTTAAGTTGATTGATTGATTGATTGATTGTTTGTGATGATATAGAAGAGATACTCCTATCATAGAGATGATAAATGTCTAATATCCTAGGGTATTTGATTTGGATATTGGGGATGCTTATAAGAAGCCCGTGGGTCCTTGTACGAAGCCCAAGAGGAGGCTATCCGAGGGTCCTTGCATTGTAAGCCCAAGAGGAGGCTATGGGAGGGACAATCGAGGGTCCTTGCATTGTAAGCCCAAGAGGAGGCTATGGGAGGGACAAGTCGTTTGTACGAAGCCCAAGAGGAGTCATGGTATAGTTGGTTTGAGATCTTAGAGCGATTTCACCGGGAAACCATACTCTATGTCCTAACCTAAACTAGGGAGATTCTTTGCACGAAGCCCAATAGGAGGCTATGGGGAACCTAGTGTTGTACTAAGTTGAACAAGCATATATTACATGAACAAACACATGAACAAGTATGAACAATTACATATATATGACAAGGTGTGTGCATACAATGGAGTTTATGAAGGGAATATACCTGTAAGCATGATCCGTTTGTAAACACGGGGGCTCGGGACTTATACTCGGGGAGAGACCCACTTGAGTTTATTCAAAAGCTATGTAAACAAGTATTTACAAAAGGGCTCGGGACTTATACCTACATGGAGGCCCATGGTATTTTTGGGAAGATTTAAAGAAAACCTTCATTTTTTGATTTGTTGTTCGAAGTTAAAAAAACAAATTGAACGAGATATATACAAAAAGGTGTGTGTACAATGAAATACCTAATTTCATGTACAGGAATGGGACTTATACCTATGTGGAGGCCCCTGTTTTATTTTATAAAACATGGTTGATTGTTTTGTTAAAAGATGCGAGGTTTTGAAAACAGTTTGAAAGTTTTGTTTTGAAAGAAGTTTTTTTTGTGTTTTAAAGAAAAACTGTACAAAGAAAAGGAAAGGGACTTATACTCTCTAATATTCGAGAGGCCCAAGTTTGAAAATCAGTTGATCAATCCAAAAAGATTTAATCAATAGTTTCTTTTGAAAAGAAAACCAAAAAAAATGGTTTATTGTTTTGAAAAACGGCGATCGCTTGTTTTAAAACAGTTTTTGAATTTGAAAGAAATTAACTTAATTAAGGTAAAAAACAAATTTTATGCTTAATTGAAACCTAAGTGATTAGGGTTTGATCACAAAAAATATTTACAAGTAATTAAGTTTGAAAAATCAAATGAAAAACAATATTTAAAGTATTTAAAAACACTTAAAAATATGTCATTTTAAACTTAATTAAAAATGTATTAAATAAATATTTTTTTGCGATTTTTTTTTTATATTCATAAAATACATATTTAAAATAAGAAGTGTGTAAAAAATGAATAAAAAATGAGTTAATTTGATAGGTTAAAATAATTGATGAAGTTGTGAAGAAAAATAAGAAAAATAGTGTTAAAAAATTAGGTTTTGTCTTCCAAAGGGCTTGAACCCACGCCCTTGTTTTTACCATTCAAAAACATTGCCAACTGGACCACGTGTGTGGTCTGTTTAACATTTGCAACGAATCAATTATATTTTTTAATCAATTTCTAATTTCAGTTTCAAAAATCTGGCGCCAAGAACACAACCCTAACTTGAATTTGAAAATTCTGAAAACTGAATTGTTTGGATCAAGTGAATAGCCTATCTTGCTCGATTTTTCACAAGGAACATGATGGTGATCTTTAATTTCATTTATTTTTGTTCTATGATGGTTAATTTTCGCATGAACATGAAGAACCCTAATATGACAAATCATTGTGAAATCGTGTATGATCATGATATGATTCAATTGATTGAGGGTTATTATTCAGTGATGGTGCAGAAACAAGATGGTAACTCGATTTTTCATTTATGATGCATGTATGATAGAGTTTGAAGTTCATGAGCACTTACCTTAAAAACGGCACAACTGAGAATCGAATTCTGCAAATGAGGGGTTCCAGATGTTGTTTCTTGATCTGAACACCTTCAGTGGACCTTATGGAACATGTTTGGACGCTTGGAGTGGATTGAAAACCTCTTGATCAGTTTGTGGTACTCGATCTGCAGTAGGGCTCAAGTGAGGATCAAACTTGGTGATTTTGGAGTTACAGGTCAGGGATGATGATTGGGATAGTTCATATATGGTACATGGATGGTGTTTGGATGATTAACTTGGACTGAAATGAGCTAGAACGAAAATTAGCATGATAAGGCTCACTTTGTGCAAGTTTGGAGGTTGAAGAGTGATTCTGGGTTTTGGGTGTTTTTGGGGTATGTGGATGGGTCAAACATATCACATATGATGTTTAGAAGTTGTTAGAACCATCACTTTGGCCATAACTTCAAGGATTTGGAGGTTGAGTTTTCTACCTCTTTGAAAACTATGAAACTTGCAATTCAAGAAAGAAGAGAGAAAACCTATAATTGTGAGGTTTTGGTGTGATTTTGGAAGTGATTTGAACCTCTATTTATAGGCCAAGGATTCTGAACTCAAAGCCTTTGCAAGTTGATCCAAGAATGATGATTTGGCTTAAGAGATAAAATGGAATCTTTCACATTAAATGCAAATGGTTAAAAGTGACTAAACCATGGTTAAATCTCAAGCTTCTTATCCTCTTCCATTCTGATCTTCAAATCAGAAAATATCTTTCAATTATTGCTTCTATGCATCATTACTTGGATTATAGGTCATGTAGTGTAAGAACTTTGTGAAAATGGCTTGAAATTTCATGCATAATGACCTCTAATGACAAAATTCAAAACCATGGCTACACTCCATATTTTTTCATGCTCTTGGACATTTTGGAAAGCTCATATTACACACTTCAAAACCCTAGTTGAAAGTTTCTTCAAGACCTTTAGGGAAATGGGTGAAAAAGATCCATGAACTTTGAAGAAAATGAGATTTTAAGTGAATTTTTCAAAAGATACCAACTTTGAAGCTCCATATCTCTTAAATGGTTGATCTTTTGGAAAATCATCATATGTGACAAAGTTGTTTATTGGGTCAAAATATACAACTTTCATGTTGGAAGTTTTTTCAGTTTGTAGGTGAAATTTTGAGAAATTCCCTTCCAAAGTTTGGAAAAAACCATTGAAAAACACTTAGAATTTTTCTAAGTATGGAAAGTCAAACTTTTGACTTTTTGATTCTTGATTGATTTTCTTGATTTTTCTTGATCAAATGACTTCATATATCATATATTGATGATTTGAAACTTCAAAAGTCATGGTTGACCAAAATTCCAAAAATTCAAAGGTGATCTTGTACAGTTGACTTTTTCAGACGGATCGCGTTTCTGGAGATTTCAAATGAACCAGGCTATCCTTACCAAATGAATGGTATGAATGGATAATATTGAGGTATTGGAGGACCTTGAGCCATTGTTTAAGTTGTGGCACCATGTTCTGATTAAAAAGTCAACGGTTCAGGTGAATTTGGTCAAAAACCCTAATTGTCGACCTGATGAAATTGATGACTGTGGATCTTGAATTGAGACGTAATTTCAATTGGATATTGCCATAGGGATTATTTGAAGATGATTGAAACCTTTGAGTGACTTCCTAGGTATTTTTAGGGTTTCCCAAATGTGATCCCTGATTTTAGTCCCTGATAGCTCAAAACCCTAATCTAATGATTTGAAATTCCACTGTTGATCAATCCTTATGTAGGAGATGTCCTGAGCCAATGGATTAGGTCAAAATGATGTACTTGGGGTCTTGAGGTCATGTCCCAAGTCATTAGGTCAAATCCTGAGCAAAAGTCAGGAGTATACTGTCTTCAGTCAAAACCCTAATCTGGTTGATTCAAAGTCCCTGAGCTTGTTGAAATGAATCTTTGAGGACCAAATGTTGATTGTTTATGAAGATAATTCTTTTGAGATGAAGGGAGAACAAAACCCTAATTGATTGTTACTTGTACTGATGAGTGATTTCTTGATTTAATCCTGCTGAGTCACAAGTAGCAAACACAAACTATGCAATTTGTTAGAGATGCAAATGATGCATATGCAGATGATATGAGGTGGTATCTTAGGTCAAAAATTGGGGTATGACAATGGTCAAGCAGAATCAGAACATGGACTATGAAGCATCAGAAGAACATGAAGTCAGAAGCAGAAGCACTGATGTTCTGAACGGTATCACGCTCAAGCACTTCAAAGTCAGAAGACAAGAAGATGGTCTGCACCAAGCTGATTGACTCTAATATTCAAACGTTATATTCACAAATCTGAGTTCAGAAGCAAGTACAAGATGACAGGCTATTAAGTCTAATCTCTGACTGACAAAAGGAACTTTAAAAGCTAAAAAAGGCAAAGTCAGTAAAAGCAGCAAAAGCATGGCTCGAGGTAGTTGACAAAAGTGTGAAACATTAAATGCAGCGTTGTACTATTCACACAATGCATTAAATGCAACCCAACGGTCATCTTCTCAAACGCCTATAAATATGGAAGTTCTGTTCAGAAGCAACAAACCAACTCTTGCAAAAATACTGAAACGCTGTCAAATTCAAAGCTCACGAACTTCATCTTTAACCTCACAAACTCTTGTAATATTTAGTGAGTGTTAAGCTTAGAACTTAAGAGAAATATCATTGTTCAGAAGCAAGTACAAGATGACAGGCTATTAAGTCTAATCTCTGACTGACAAAAGGAACTTTAAAAGCTAAAAAAGGCAAAGTCAGTAAAAGCAGCAAAAGCATGGCTTGAGGTAGTTGACAAAAGTGTGAAACATTAAATGCAGCGTTGTACTATTCACACAAAATTCATACACTTGTAACATTATTTCTACATTGATTGTAAAAGGTTCCTAGAGTGATCAGTGAGATCAGTAGACTCTAGAAGACTTAGAGGTTATCTAAGGGATGATTTCTTAGAGTGATCAAGTTGTGATCAATATACTCTAGAAGACTTAGAGTGTTTCTAAGTGGATAACCATTGTAATCAAGATTGATTAGTGGATTAAATCCTCAGTTGAGGTAAATCACTCTAAGGGGGTAGACTGGAGTAGTTTCGTTAACAACGAACAAGGATAAAAATATTGTGTTCATTGTTTTTATCATAAGAGTTTTTAAAGTCACACTTATTCAAACCCCCCCTTTCTAAGTGTTTTTCTATCCTTCAATTGGCATCAGAGCGCCTGTTCTAGGTGCAAGCACTTAACCGTGTTAGATAAAATATTCAGGGAGAAAAACACAAAGTCAATATGGTTGAAACAGCTGCATCAACAACCACACCTGTTCCTACTGATCAATACAACAATGGAAATGGAAACAATGGCTACACTAGACCACCAGTGTTTGATGGTGAAAATTTTGAATACTGGAAAGATGGACTCGAAAGTTACTTTCTTGGTCAAGATCGTGACTTATGGGATCTACTTGTGGATGGTTACGGACATCCTGTAAATGCTAGTGGAGTAAAGATGTCAAGACAAGAAATGAGTGATGATCAAAAGAAACAATTCAAAAATCATCACAAGTCAAGGATATTCTGTTGAATGTTATTTCTCATGCTGAATATGAGAAGATATAAAATAGAGAAACTGCCCATGACATCTTTGAATCCTTGAAGATGACTCATGAAGGGAATGCCCAAGTCAAGGAGACAAAAGCTCTTGCTTTAATCCAGAAGTACGAAGCTTTCAAGATGGAGGAAGACGAAAACATTGAAGTAATGTTCTCAAGATTCCAGACTCTGACTTCTGGATTAAGAGTGCTTGACAAGGGATATACAAAGGCTTATCATGTCAAGAAGATCATCAGAAGCTTTCCCAGAAGATGGGGCCCAATGGTGACTGCATTCAAGATTGCTAAGAATCTGAATGAAGTCTCTCTTGAAGAGCTGATCAGTGCCCTGAGGAGTCATGAAATAGAGCTTGATGCTAATGAGCCTCAAAAGAAATGTAAGTCTATTACGTTAAAATCAAATAATAAAAAATGCACTAACGCTTTTCAGGCTGAAGAAGAAGATTCTGAAGAGTCAGAATCAGAAGAAGAAGAAGAAGAAGAAGAAGAAGAAGAAGAAGAAGAAGATGAACTGTCCATGATCTCCAGAAGAGAAAATCAACTCTGGAAGAGTAAACAAAGGAAGTTCAAGAACTTCAGAAGTTCTAAAAGGCCTAAAAGAGGAGAATCTTCTAGACACAGAACATCTGACAAAAGGAAAGTGACATGCTTTGAGTGCAAGGAGCCAGGTCATTATAAGAACGAGTGTCCAAAGCTTCAGAGGGAAAAGCCCAAGAAGAAGTTTGAAAAGAAGAAAGGCCTTATGGCTACTTGGGATGACTCAGATTCTTCTGATCAAGAGTCAGACTCTGAAGATGAGCAGGCAAACATTGGGCTCATGGCCACTGTTGATGATGAATCAGAATCTACATCAGACTCAGATTCTGAAGACGTATTTTCTGAACTTTCTATAGAAGAGTTAGTTTCTAGTCTAACTGAACTTCTGGAAATCAAGGCTCAACTTAGTATCAAATACAAGAAGCTGAAAAATCTCTTTGCATCTGAAACTAAGAAGCTTGAATTAGAAAATTCTGAACTTAAGGAAAAAGTTTTAAAATTACCCAAAGATGTTGAATCATCTTCTAGTTCAGAAAAGTCTATTCCAAGCATGAACAATATTCTTAAGGAATATGACTTGAGTTTCAGGAAATTTTTATCTAGAGGTATTGGAAGAAGTCAACTTGCCTCTATGATATATGCAGTTAGTGGAAACAAGAGAGATGGCATAGGCTATGAGGGTGAAACCCCATACAAACTTTAATCTATGGATGATATGAAAATCACATACAAGCCCCTGTATGATCAATTCAAGTATGGCCACTCCCATGATATTAAGTTCACATCACATGCTAAGAGTTTCCACATTACACACACCAAGAAGCATGTTACACATACTAGAAAATATCATGTGACTCAGAATAGGGAATATCATATTGTTCCTCCTGTTAATTTTCATGCTAAACCCAAGTTCAATCAGAACTTGAGGAGAACTAAGAAGAAAGGACCCAAGAATTTGTGGGTACCTAAGGAAAAGATTAACCCTGTTGTAGATATCCTTAGCAGCAAAGAAGACAAAGGAAAACATGTCATGGTACCTGGACTCTGGGTGCTCGCGGCACATGACGGGAAAAAGGTCTATGTTCCAAGACCTGGTGCTTAAATCTGCTTGAGAAGTTAAGTTTGAAGGGAACCAGAAGGGCAAGATCATTGGCTCTGGAACCATAAGTATTGGTAACTCTCCTTCCATAACTAATGTTCTGCTAGTAGATGGATTAGCTCATAACTTATTATCCATAAGTCAATTAAGTGACAATGGTTATGACATAATCTTCAATCAAAAGTCTTGTAAGGCTGTAAGTCAGAAGGATGGCTCAATCCTATTTACAGGCAAGAGAAAGAACAACATTTATAAGATTGATCTTCAAGATCTTGAGAAGCAGAAGGTGACTTGTCTTATGTCTGTTTCTGAAGAGCAATGGGTCTGGCACAGAAGATTAGGCCATGCTAGTTTGAGAAAGATTTCTCAGATTAACAAACTTAATCTGGTCAGAGGACTCCCTAATCTGAAATATAAATCAGATGCTCTCTGCGAAGCATGTCAGAAAGGGAAGTTTTCCAAACCTGCATTCAAGTCTAAGAATGTTGTTGTTTCCTCTAGGCCGCTAGAATTTCTGCATATTGATCTTTTTGGCCCAGTCAAAACTGCATCAATCAGAGGGAAGAAATATGGATTAGTCATCGTAGACGACTATATCAGATGGACATGGGTAAAGTTCTTGAAACACAAGGATGAGTCTCATACATTGTTCTTTGACTTCTGCACTTAGATCCAATCTGAGAAAGAGTGTAAAATCATAAAGGTCAGAAGTGATCATGGTGGCAAATTTGAGAACAGATTCTTTGATATTTATTTCAAATAAAATGGTATTGCCCATGATTTCTCTTGTCCTAGAACTCCACAGAAAAATGGAGTTGTAGAACGAAAGAATAGGACTCTACAAGAAATGGCCAGAACCATGATCAATGAAACCAATATGGCTAAGCATTTCTGGGCAGAAGCAATCAACACTGCATGCTATATTCAGAATAGAATCTCCATAATACCTATTCTTAATAAGACTCCTTATGAATTGCGGAAGAACAGAAAGCCCAACATTTCTTATTTCCATCCATTTGGATGTATATGTTATGTTCTGAACACTAAAGATCATCTGCATAAGTTTGATTCTAAGGCACATAAGTGTTACCTTCTTGGATATTCTGAACGCTCTAAAGGCTACAAAGTATACAATACTGAAACATTGGTTGTTGAAGAATCAATCAATATCAGATTTGATGATAAGCTTGGTCTTGAAAATCCAAAGTAGTTTGAGAATTTTGCAGATATAGAAATCTCTAATTCAAACTCTGAAGAACCCAGAAGCAAAGTATCAGAAGATCAAGTTGCTGCTTCATTAGAGAATCTCAGAATTTCTGAAGAGCCAACTATCAGAAGATCTTCTAGACTCAACTCTGCTCACTCAGAAGATGTTATCATTGGGAAGAAAGAAGATCCTATCAGAACAAGAGCATTCCATAAGAACAATCCAGAATGTCAATTTGGTCTAGTATCTCTTATTGAGCCAACTTCTGTTGATCAAGCTCTAGAGGATACTGACTGGATAATTGCCATGCAAGAAGAACTAAATCAGTTTACAAGGAATGATGTCTGGGATCTGGTTCCAAGACCAAAAGGATTTAACATCATTGGAACTAAGTGGGTCTTCAGAAACAAGCTAAGCGAAAAAGGAGAAGTTGTAAGAAACAAGGCCAGACTGGTTGCTCAGGGCTATAGTCAGCAAGAAGGTATTTACTATACTGAAACCTTTGCACCAGTGGCCAGGTTAGAATCTATTCGCTTATTAATTTCTTTTGCCACTCAACATAACATCACTCTGTATCAGATGGATGTTAAGAGTGTCTTTTTAAATGGTTATATAGATGAGGAAGTATATGTCCACCAACCTCCCGGTTTTGAAGACTCTAAGTCTCCAGAACATGTTTTCAAATTAAGGAAATCATTACATGGATTGAAGCAAGCTCCTAGAGCTTGGTATGAAAGATTAAGTTCTTTCCTTCTGGATAATGGTTTCACTAGAGAACAAGTGGATACTACTCTCTTTTGTAAAACCTTTAAAAAGGATATTTTAATTTGCCAAATATATGTTGATGATATTATCTTTGGAACCTCTAATGCTACACTTGGAAAGGAGTTTGCTAAGTCTATGCAGGCTGAGTTTGAAATGAGCATGATGGGAGAACTCAAGTACTTCCTTGGGATCCAGATCAATCAAACTTCTGAAGGAACTTATGTTCATCAGACCAAGTATGTGAAAGAACTTCTGAAGAAGTTTAATCTTTCAGAAAGCAAAGAAGCAAAGACTCCTATGCATCTAACGTGTGTTCTAGGTAAGGATGAGGTAAGTAAGAAGGTAGATCAGAAGCTCTACAAAGGTATGATTGGATCTCTTCTATATCTTACTGCTTCTAGACCTGATATTTTATTCAGTGTTTGTCTGTGTGCAAGATTCCAATCAGATCCTAGAGAATCTCACTTAACAGCTGTTAAGAGAATTCTGAGGTATCTGAATGGTACTACTAATGTTGGTTTAGTCTACAGAAGATCTGAAGAATAAAACTTAGAGGATTTTGTGATGCTGATTACGCTGGAGATAGAGTTGAAAGGAAAAGTACTTCTGGAAGTTGTCAATTTCTTGGAAGTCATCTGATCTCCTGGTACAGCAAGAAGCAAGCTACAATTTCCCTCTCTACAACAGAAGCAGAATATGTTGTTGCTGCTGGATGTAGTACACAGATGCTCTGGATGAAGAGTCAGCTGGAAGATTATCAGATATATGAGAGTAACATTCCTATCTTCTGTGTTAATACTTCTGCTATTTGTTTATCTTTGAATCCAATCTTACATTCCAAAGCTAAACATATTGAGATTAAACATCACTTCATTAGGGACTATGTTCAGAAGGGTGTTCTATATTTAAACTTTGTGGATACAGACCATCAATGGGCTGATATCTTTACAAAACCCTTGCTGTAGATAGGTTTAAGTTCATTCTGAAGAATATCAGTATGGATTTATGCCCAGAATGAAAGGATGAGAAGTTCTGATATATGGATTAGATTTGAAATGAACATTTATTTCTTTTATAAGAAGTTCTGAAAGTTGATCAATTAGATATTCTGATTCTGTTATTGCTAATGTTTCATATGTTTAAGTTGATTCAGAATCTCTTTTAAAGCAAAACAGCTGTCACCAGCTATTCCAGAAGATGAACACATGTTCACTCTAATTGGACAAGCATTCGTGTAGTTGATGAGACGCCGCCCTAGGTAACTGTGCAAATTATTTCAAATATCACGTTTTTCCCTAGCGTCACTCATCATTAAATACTAACTGATTCAAACTTTGTAATCTTGTTCATTTAGAATCATATTTCATATCATTTCAAATCCGTGCCTATATAAACTCATCTCCATATCATTTCATCTCTTTCCACTCTCTCATTGTTCATTATCTGTGTTTGTTCGTCTCTCTCTCTCTCTCTCTCTCTTTGCATAAACCCTAGTTACGTAAACCCTAAATCTCAGTGTGTATCCATGGCTTCTTCTTCAAATGTTCAACGCAAGATCTCTTCAAACCAAGTTCAACAAAAGAAATCTGCAAACCCTCCTTTGAAGTCGTGTTCGATTCCTTATGATGAACTGGAGGTTCTCTGTGAAACAATGGTAGATTTTGAAAATCTTTTGGCTCATAATTTCACAATCAAAACTGGAATGCTTGTACAAGGATGGACAAATTTCTTTGAAAGGTTGAATGGACCAGTTTACCCTTTATTAGGTTAAGGAATTCTGGACACATGCTACAGTTACTTCAACTGCCATCATCTCCTTTATGCTAGGGCATGAAGTTGTTGTGACTGAGAAGCTGGTAAGGAAACTATATAGTCTTGATGGTATGGATAGAATCACTGGAGCTCTTCATGGACGAACTGATTGGGATAAAGTTGATCGAGAGTTGTTTTCTTCTGGTGTTGCCTCTCCCTACACTACTGACTTGAAGCCTCCCTACAGAGTACGGGCTAAGATCATTCTGGGATCTCTCTATCACAGAAAATCATCAAGTTCTGCTACCTACATCAATCAAGATCAGAAGTATGTCTTGTTCTGCATTGGAAAAGGCATGGGAGTGAATCTTCCTCACATTTTGTTTCAGCATCTAAAGACAAATGTTGAAGAATCAAGGGATGAAGAACGTAAGAAGTATCAGTTTAAGAAGAATACTATTCCTTTTGGAAGAATAATATCTGATATTCTGACTGAAAGTGGTTTGTTAGATACTTTGAGAGCAGCTGGCCTTTCTCAGAACTTTACTACAATTCGTGGGAGTATTCTAAATTCTCAGTCTCTAAGAAGGATGCTATTGATTGAAAAGGTGACCACTCCTCCAAAAGTGTTTCCAAATATTCTGACAAGAAGAACTCCGGTTGTTGGTTTCTCACATATGTTCAAAGAGGAGCTTGATAAAACTGTCAAACGTTATCTGAAATCTTGTGTTAGAGCACAAACTTCTGTTGATCCTGCTTGGATTCGTGGAAGAACTCTTCCATCTCTGAATGAGTTAAGAAAGAAGGATAAGAAGAAGAAAGAAAAGAAGCTGAAGAGAAAGATCACAGAAGAAGGACCTGATGCTAAGAAAGCAAAGAAACAGAAGAAACCTTCAGATATTGTAATATCTGAATCTGTACATGCTACTAACTCTGAACGTGTATCAACAGATTCTCTTAAAGTACCCAGAACTTCTGAACAGTTTCAGAAGCTCATAGAAGATGCTTTCAAAGCAGATTCTTCTAGCTCTCAATCTACCTCTGCCCTTCCCCCTCTGAAAAAGCCTACTCCTTCTGAAATTCAATCTTCTTCCACCATATCAATTCAACTCCATTCTTTACCAATTCTTAACCCCCAACCTCTAAATGCTGTTTTTCCTTAAATTCCATATGAAAATATATTCTCTACAACATCCATTCATTCTACAATCTCACCTATTATTGATCATTCAACCACCTCCACCGTAGATTCTTCATCATCTTTAACCTTTTCTTTCACCTCTGTTTTATTCACAAGAGAACCTGGACCCTACTTCATTATGAACCCAGACTCTTCTACCACCCAATTCAAAACCCCTAACCCTGAACTATCTATTGGTGTACGTTTTGAATTCTTAAAGCATAAGGTACAGACACGATTGGAAGCATTGAAGGTTGCACATAATGCCAAGACAGATTATGTTGCTACTAGGAGTCTCTGGAGAGCTTTCAGAAGAGAGCTTAATTCTGACTTTCTGAAGCTTCAGAAAACATGTGAAGCAGAAGCTCCTGGTCCTTCTGGTTTTCTAAGGGATTTTGAAGACAGCAATTTCTTTCCCATCAGGAGCTGGAAATATCTTGAGGAAAAAGAATTAGTTGATGAGCTTGAAGAAGTACATCCCCTTGCTATGGTCGTGTGGAAGCCTCACTACAATGTTCTGACTGGAGACTTTCAGTCCATATTCAACTGGCTAAGGGAGAATCCCTCTGTTAAAGCACCAGATATGGTATATCCAAGTGTTGAATATCCATCAGAACCAGTTGCCCCAACACCTCCACATAATCTGGCTGACATTCTTCTGGCTCTAGAGAATCCAGATGCTGCTATCCCTACTCTTGTGTATGCTGAAGAATCAGAAGTTGATGCTGAGAATCAAGATGCTGAGACTCATTCTGCTAAGAAATCTCCTGTTAAGGAAAATCAAGATGATGTTCTCATGGTCGATGCACATGCTGAGAATCCTCCTATCTTGGATAATAGCTTTGATGCTTCTTCTGCTGGACCTTCTGTTTTGATAAACACCATGAAGGCTCTTCAACAGAATCAAGCTGATCTAGCTTCTCGTTTGGACAAGCATGAGGATACTCACAATGAGTTCAGATCATTCATGAAGACGCAGACTGAAGACACTACTGAGATTAAAAACCTTCTGGCCATGTTAGCTAATAGGCTTGGCGCGTCGTAGTCTGTCTTGGTCTTAGTTGTTTTCTTCCTTCTATGCATCAGTTTTTTTGCATCTGCTTCTGCCAACTTTTGTACTTCTGATATTTTGATCAATGAAATCATTATCTTCTTCACTCTATGTGTCTTTTATCATCTGAATCTTTTAATGCTTTTTGATGTTATGACAAAAAGGGGGAGAAACATGATAATTGATTTGGTTTATTATATCAGTTGTTGGGAGTAAGTATCAACATTTCCTAACATTATTTGCAAGTTCTATGTCTTTGAGATTTTTTGCCGGATTGAAGATATTCTGAAAAAGCTCAACATGAGAAGCAAATACATAAGGAAAAGCAATTCTATAAAGAAGCATGCTCTTGGAAAATTGAAGCAAGCTTAATGCTGTGAAGCTTCAAGATCAGAAGCAAGAAGAAGAATGTTCTGATATTCATTTTTAGAATTCTGTGATATATTCTCTTTTGAATACTCTGATACATTTTCTTTCTCAAGAATGTTCTGATACATTCATGCTCTGATATTTTCGTCTAGTATGCTCTGATACATTTCAGGATGTAAAGATGCTCCGATACATTCAGGAATGTTCTGATTCAATCAAGCATGCTATGATTCGATTGATTACAAGGAAGAAATTCAAAGCTCTAAAGCTGTCCTATGGAAGCAAGAAGCAGAAGCTTTGAATATTCTGAAGTTCTAAGCAAAGTGAAAGTCTCTAATGAAATGTAAAAATACAGGGAAGTCTTTTATTTATAAATTCTTCTAGTATTTATTTCAGGGGAGATTGTTAATCTCAGGGGGAGACATATTCACACACTCTGATTATACGCTTATGCTATATCTGTGTAATTGTCTTTTGTCATCTGATATTCTGATTGCAAATTCATATCAATTATATATGTTTTTGTCATCATCAAAAAGGGGGAGATTGTTAGAACAAGATTTGTTCTGATCAATATTCTTGTTTTGATGATAACAATATATATGAGTTTTGTATATAACAATGTGGTACTCTAATCAATGCATTTTCCATTTCAGGAAATACATAAAGAGTATGCACAATTCAGCACTCAGAAGCACTGACTCAGAAGGTTCTGGATGGCTACATCAGAACATGCTCTGGAAAGACATCAGAAGATGGTCAAGCAGAATCAGAACATGGACTATGAAGCATCAGAAGAACATGAAGTCAGAAGCAGAAGCACTGATGTTCTGAACGGTATCACGCTCAAGCACTTCAAAGTCAGAAGACAAGAAGATGCTCTACACCAAGCTGATTGACTCTGATATTCAAACGTTGTATTCACAAATCCGAGTTCAGAAGCAAGTACAAGATGACAGGCTATTAAGTCTAATCTCTGGCTGACAAAAGGAACGTTAAAAGCTACAAAAGGCAAAGTCAGTAAAAGCAGCAAAAGCATGGCTCGAGGTAGTTGACAAAAGTGTGAAACATTAAATGCAGCATTGTACTATTCACGCAATGCATTAAATGCAACCCAACGGTCATCTTCTCAAACGCCTATAAATATGGAAGTTCCGATCAGAAGCAGCAAACCAACTCTTGCAAAAATACTGAAACGCTGTCAAATTCAAAGCTCACGAACTTCATCTTCAACCTCACAAACTCTTGTGATATTTAGTGAGTGTTAAGCTTAGAACTTAAGAGAAATATCACTGTTGTTATTATAGCTTTATAAGAAGAAAATTCATACTCTTGTAACATTATTTTTACATTGATTGTAAAAAGTTCCTAGAGTGATCAGTGAGATCAGTAGACTCTAGAAGACTTAGAGGTTATCTAAGTGGTGATTTCCTAGAGTGATCAAGTTGTGATCAGTATACTCTAGAAGACTTAGAGGTTATCTAAGTGGAAAACCATTGTAATCAGATCGATTAGTGGATTAAATCCTCAGTTGAGGTAAATCACTCTAAGGGGGTGGTCTGGAGTAGTTTCGTTAACAACGAACCAGGATAAAAATAATTGTGTTCATTGTTTTTATCTTAAGAGTTTTTATAGTCACACTTATTCAAACCCCCCCTTTCTAAGTGTTTTTCTATCCTTCACACAATTCATTTTAACTTAGAACACTTCACGCAGAATATCCTTAGAGTTGTACTGAGCAAGTTAGAAGTTCTGTTGGTACAAAGAAGTTAAATTGAACATCTCATTGGTTATGCAACACCATTCCAAACATGCTTCCGCAATGATAAAAGCATATCCAGAAAATGAGATAAGATAAGAAAGAAAAGAAATTTAAAGAAAGGGAATTTTAATTGATAAAGAACACAATTCAATACCCGCTTTCTTGTGTTTTTCTCCACCTTCAATTGGTATCATAGCATGGCTCTGTATTGATCTCGAGATCAAGCACTTAACCGTGTAGAGAGATCTAGAAGGAGAAAAACCATACTGAGTTGAAATTAAAGACAAATTCACACACTCAGTATAATCAGGAGATGTCAAGGCAAGATCTCAAGAATTTTTGTGCACATCATCAACAAATTATAAGAAGTTTTGTGGATCAACAATCAAAAGTGTCACAAGATGCTCAAGACATCAGAAAAAGTAAAACATGCTCAAATGAAGACATTCAGAAGTTAAACAAGTGTAGCTGACTCAAAGAAAAGATAATCAAATTCAGCCAGACTGATCAAATCAAGAGTGGAGACACAACAGAACAAAATTGCAAAGCCAAGTCTCTAAAGCAAAGGAAAGGAAAAACTTCTGCTCAAGAAGTAGCTCACTCTCAAGGAAGACAGAAGAAAAAGTTATCTTCAATTCGGTCAGATCTTTCAGAAACTCTCTCTCTTAAATCCCTATCAGTATGTGTATTAATAATGTTTATAAGTGTATCTAGAATGATCATATAAATAGTCTCTCACAGCCACTTACTCTGCTGTCTATTCTATTCCCCATACATGTACAGTAATTCTAAGCTAGCTTTAACTTCATATTTATTAACTAAACAACCACCTCGTGAATAAGTCTAGGTCAAACTGAAAAATTAACTCCAACACTAATGTATGTCAGTATCTCTTGTCAGCTCATGCATGCTCACCAGTTAACAGGAAAAGACTAAAGCTCTTGAGTGCTCATCAGTATCTTGTCATATCATGACTGACACCTCTCTACTTTTCTCTACTTGTACTATCTAATCATGAACAATATCATCTGGAGACTCGTTGTTCGGGAAGTACCTAAGCAGACACTTAACTCAAAAATGTGTGATCAGGTGAACAAGATTGAAGAACTTAAGCACTAATTTCTCTTATGGAGAAATTCACTCAGAAGTTCTGATAAGATCACATGGTGTGCACAAACTCTGAAACTATTTGAAGATCGCTAAAATTGACTAAATCTGTAATTTCTAAGTCTAGAAAATATTGTGGTCAATATTGTACCTTATATAATATGGTTACTAATTAAATCTTACCTTCTGACTAGGATAAAAACATAACTCCTAACCCAGTCATATTATCTAAACTAACACTTGTCATTAATTATTCTCCCCATGCGCCAGTATGTAATGATTAACCCTACTCTCTAGGTTCATCTCCTTTATCACTCCACATCCACAACATATTCCACTTCCTACCCTTCTCTATAAAATCCTTCAACACAAAATTCCACTACTCTTACTCATCTTAAATATCTCTGCTCTTAACCTAGCAAAACCCCAGCTCCATGGCCGTCAGAACTTTTCTTGGAGACGAAAGTATGCTTGTGATCATTAATGAATCTAAACTGGATAACTTAATTGATGAATATGGCTTCCATAGATTCTTTAATTATCAATGCTAGAATGGATACAAGGAAATCCTTAACAAACCCATTTACCCTAACCTTGTTAAGAACTTCTGGCTACATGCTTCCGTCAGCTGTGATGGACAAAGCATTATGTCTTACATATTCAACTCCAAAATTGTGATTACAAAGGAGTCTATTGCTATTGCAATTCAGTGTCCATCCAATCGAAATCTTACGCCCTAAGAATTCTTTGATCACCTTGATAGAGAAGAAATCGTTAAGATTTCCAAACTTCTAGTCACCCTCAAACGTTTCGACAATAACTCAACTAATCTGAAGCCCATATACACAGCCTGGGTCCTGTTTGTCATGTCAAACATTATGCCTCGAAGGTTCTGCCTAAATACTCTAACCACGCGAGAAAAATGTCTAGTCCTCTGCTTTCGTCATGCTTATAAGCTAAATCTGCCAGCCGTCATCTTCACTCATCTGAAGGAAGCTGCAAAATATTCCAGAAACTCTCAGGATACTTGCTACATTCCCTATGGGTGAGTCATCTCAGAACTAATTGAGAAAATTGGAATCCTCTCTAACCTTGCGCAAACAACACTAGCTAGGAGTAATATCATGTCTAGCTATGAATGTCATGAGTTTTTTATTGCAGAATTTGCTTAATCTCTTAAATTAATTTTATGGTCTGTTTGTTAAAATTCATGATTTAGTTCCGGATTAAGCTTTAAACTGTTATGTTCAAACCTATCTTTAAACACTCTTCTCTAAGCGTTAAAATATACATTCTAAATAGGCTAAAATTTGAGGTCTAAGGAATGCTCTGATAGAACTGTTGTGAAGATGCACGCATAAAACAGTCAAAAAAATTAAGAATCTTCTCAAAAGCCAAACAAGAGCTTATCTGAGGGAGAGTTGTAATTCATAGGATAATCTAGTTTAGGGGGAGCTTCTAAACAAAGTTTATATGAATATCTGGCTCAGGGGGAGAAATCATCTCATTGAACCTAGTCTGCTCAATCCCATCAACCCTCGTAAAAGCTTTTTGATTATGACAAAAAGGGGGAGAAAGAATAATAGATTTTGATGAACAAGTTGCTGAAAAATAAACTGCTCGAATGAACACATATTAAAGAGGATGAAATATACTTGCTGAATTATTATCACCTCATAAAATTGTTCCATCAAAATACATAGTTTTTTTCATCATCAAAAAGGGGGAGATTGTTAGAACAAGATTGAGAATCTATGTTCAGAATCTAGTTTTGATGAAAAGCAAACATATGTATTCTGAAGCAACAATTTTATTACTAATGGTTTCATTTAGTGTGTAGATATTATGCTATAGGCCTTAAACAAGATTCATTAGAAAAAGAGTACAAAGACAACATCAGAAACTGACTCAAATATGAAAGAAAACATGAAGAACCAAGCATCCAGAAGATTAACGAAGCCAAGACATCAGTCATCAGATGTTCTGATCCAGAACACATCAAACTGCCAAAGTAAGCAGATCAAGAAGCAAACAAGCAAAGATGGAAAACAAGCCTATTCAGAAGAACAAACAACATTAATGATCACATACATCAAACTCAGAAATATTAGAAAGAGTATCAGACAAGCTTCAAAGAATCAAACAGAAAGATCATATACAAGAAGTTTTGCTATATCAGAAGATCACGCAAGAGGAAAGATCCACTAGTACAAAAATGTTAATTTACACCCGTTTTTTATTAAGTTTACACCCATTATTTTTAATAAAAATCGGGTGTATATCCACAGGGTGAGAAATGTCTAACGCATTTACACCCGTTTAAAACGGGTGTAAAACGGGTGTAAATACGTCCGTAATTACTCCCTATTTTAAGAATATCGGGTGTAAATATGTTCTATGTTACACCCTATTTTAACAAAAATCGGGTGTAATTGGGCGTAATTACGTTTTTAATTACACCCTATTTTAATAAAAATCGGGTGTAATTACGTTTTTAATTACACCCTGTTTTAATAAAAATCGGGTGTAATTGGTCGTAATTACGTTTTTAATTACACCCCGTTATAATAAAAATCGGGTGTAATTGAGCGTAACTACGTTTTAATTACACCCTGTTTTAATAAAAATCGGGTGTAATTGAGCGTAACTACGTTTTAATTACACCCTATTTTGATAAAAATCGGGTGTAATTGGGCGTAATTACGTTTTAATTACACCCTGTTTTAATTAAAATTGGGTGTAGATACCTTCTTAATTACACCCTATTTTAATAAAAATCGGGTGTAAATACGTCATTTATGAATGAACAATTATATTATATTTAAATCTATTTACACCCTACTTAATATACACCATTTAGTTATATTTCATTTTCAGTCATAATATTGCAAATACTATAAAATCATACACATAAAAATCATATTTTAACTAAGTCAAAATATTTTTAATATTAACCAAAAAGTATACAAAATCATGTGCATTCATAATATTTCAAGTACTATAAAATCATACACATAAAAATTATATTTTAACCAAGTCATAACACTTTCTTCATATATAATTTTACGCCATACTTGACGGTTAGCTTCGGTGTTCTCTAGTCCAATTGAATCCAACCGCTTTCCACATGTAGCATTGGATTCATCCATGGCCAAAATACCACGCCCTGGAGAAGCAATTGCTTTCCATAATTCGCTCCGGAGGAAGACCTTCTACATTCGTGTACACCGACTTCATCTTCTCAAGCAAAGTCTACAAAATTATTCATTATATAGTAATTCAGAGCCACACAACAAACCTCTAATTTCTTAAAAAATTTATCCTTATTGAAAAAAAATTGTTGGTGAAAAGAAAACTACCTAAATTTACACAATCAAATTAAAATGAATTGGCATATATTTACTTATTGAAAAAATTTCCATAAGCAAAATATCTAAAAACTATGAATTCTTTGACAAGCAACATACTTGCATCCATATGTTTTAAACCTTACCTGTGTTTCAAGACTACCATTCTGAGACCCAAACTGTCTTCGAACAGCACTATATCTAGTAGCAATGCAAACTGCTCGTGACAAAGCAGTCGATGCATCAGCCACAATTGCCTGCCTCACGTATACCATAGTACCATAAATTAATTAGAATTATACCCAATGAAGATCTGTAAAAGCAGGCTGATCCACAAAGTTTCTAAGCTTATTAGCTTCCTTTTCCGTAAGACGAAGCTCAATAATCTTTTTCCATGCATAAGCTGCTTTTCTCAAAGTGTTCTTAAACAACTCCTTCCTATCAAGACTGGCTATATCATCCTTTCGGAAAACCTAGAAATGACCGACAACGAAGCAAGCCACAATCATCATTATAGGAAACAAAAAACTAGCTACAAAACAGAGAAGGATAAACTAGCTACAACTCCCTGCTCTCTCAATGATTTGTGAAATTCGGCAAACTTCCATTTACAACGCTCAGACCCCACACCGTAAACGGGCTTTCTGTGGAACAAACAAAATAGTTTATTATCATAATATAAAATACTTGAACCAAGAGAAAGTATTTAAATTAGTGTTAATTTTAGAAATACTTATTCACAAGCTTACCCTGTGCTGCAAGCTTCACTTATCATACTAACAGAATCAGCTATGACAACAAATGCATCAGCCCAAGCTAGATGGCCCATATGTGGGTTAGGTCCTGAAAGTGGTATGTTATTGTCAGTTTAACCACTCAATATCTTTTTAAAATATTTAAAGGAGTAAATAATCTATTTGAAACCTAAATAAATTTTTACCTTGCCCGTCCCAAATATAAACTTTTGGATTATTTCCAAGTTCTTTCACTTTAATATTGGCCACCTGTTTAAAAGACCACAGAGAAGGAATAAAAAGTGAGTGGAAAACGAAAGTGTTGCCGGGTGATAATATTTTGAGAAACTTAAGGATTGACCATACTTTTTGAGGAGTCTTCTCTGTAAAGGGTATTCTAACACTCCCACAACTAGTAAGAACACTGAGCAAAGAGGCTACTAACTACTTTGCAAGGTCTCCACCATATCTACAGTTACCTAAATCAATTATGGAAATTAGTCAAATAATCAAAAAATATTGGCCATTGTGGTTATGAAATCTTAAATCCTTTTCCTCAAAGTTTTACTAGATATCAAAGGATTAAATTCACAAATGGAAATTACTTGTTGGTCCTCCAATGTTGACAGCGAGCAAGGGCCTGTGAACATGTGAAAATTCATCATGCCAAGTAGCAGCAGCACTACGTATTGAAGTGAAATCTATTTGATGTAAGGCCCCAGTTGTGAGAACCTGAGTGTACATTACCACATAAAGTCTTAGCAATTAACAAGGGCTAAGATAAAGTAAAATCATAGTTTCTTCGTCAAAGCAACAAGCTATTTATGGCCATATCATATGCACATTATACATACCACATGACTATCAGGAGGATCACGTGGAGTTATCCAACTTTGAATAATCCTAGGAACTTGTTCTTGTCTTTGTGGAGTCAGAGGATAATAGTCATGCTTAGGTGCAATCACCATGTCGAACCTATTCAAATGCAATCTTGGATGTTGTATCTGGCCATTAGACATGAACAATGAAAAATAAGATTAAAAATCAGAGCCAATATTTTAGGTAGTAATGAAGCTAAGAGCAAATACATGGGTGCAATAACACAGTGCCATATTAACAATGAATTTTAAAACAAAATATAGAAACTCTAACATTTATTTAAAAAGAGCACATACATAAGTTTTATTACATTTTGGATTAAAGAGAAGACATGTATCATTTAATGCTGATTTGGTTCATGAGTAATTAAGTCTAGGACAAACATGTCCTCCTGAACTTGACAAATTTACACTAAAAGTCACACAATTAAAATGAAAGTTAAACTCCATCCCATGCTTTATCGGAATATAAAATTTCATATATACAAGTCAGTTACGTTTCTCAAAAGTGAAATTTTGGAAGGAATTGGTCCACTTAATCCACTCCCTTGAATTATTCTGTCAAAAGTAAAGTAACCATGAATAATTTTCTCTTTTGAATTCAAGCAATACAAATACAATTATATTTGAGGAAAATTAAAAATAAAAAAGGAGAGTGCATACAGCGTATTGATATTAGTCCAGTTCTGAATAAATTGGGTATCTTTCCCGAGAATTGGTTGTCCGAAATTTGGCTGCATTGATATCAGTATCGGAGTGTCTGGTGGCCGAGTGTCTGTGTCGTGTTCGTATTGACGTTCGTGCTTCATTGGGTTTGAAACAACAAAAATAAGTTGGAAGCTTTTGCCAATTTAAAACATATATATGGCCAAACAGATAAAAGAAAACGAAATTAGAGTTCAAATAACACCTCAATATTTTCTTCTTCCCCTTTTTCAAACATGAGGTAACAGAGATAGGACATGAGCTAACTAAAGAACAATAATAGACGCATCGCAGTCTGATGCACAAACAAGGAAGCCCTTGTTACACAAAACTGAAACAAAAACATAAAAAGAAGATTAATCCTTCACCAAAGAGAAGTGCACAGAACAATAATCTGCGAATTGAACAAAGTGCTACAAGTGCTGGAAGCTAAGGATGGATCACACAAGACATTATAGATGATATAACAAGATGGGAATGATACTCATAGCTTATTCAGCAACATGGTGATTACATAAGTCCCCATTTCCATGTTTCCAAGATTGGGAATATAAGTTATTATACCTCTAGTTGAAGTCGTCGATCCAATCGCAGTATATCCTACTGATTTTATCTGGACCTTCCCACTTATGATGAGCTCTCTGTCCTGGCTTCTGACTCACAATGGAAGGTCTATGTGAAGGGACTCCAATATGATAAACATATGAATGAACTATAGGTGGAGTTGATGCAACCATATTATCAGCGTGATTTTTTGATGACACTCCTTGTTTTGCATCAGAGGCAACAACAGAAACACCGTCTCTGATTTCTCCTTTCATAAGCCCGCCTCCATATCTGTGCAACACTGCAGACACAATATCAAAGTCAAATTTATATAAAATAAAAATAGCTTATAAGTCATTCTGATAGATACTAAATTTAAGCCAATAAAACACTCATGTATCAATTTGAGAAAATGTTTTCGAGTGTAATGTATACGATCATGTTTGGATTGACGACATCAGTGTAAGCTTTGATTTCCTACAGGTGTCTTTATTGGATCTAGTGTGGTAGACACTATTTGACATGACAAAACTACGTGCTAAATAACATATCGCAGAGCAATAGCGGTTTTTTCGCAAAAATTCTGCCACGAGGTCGAGGTGGTAGCACCGCTATATGGACCATTTGACAACACATACTAGATCAAAACTACCATCTATTCATCCTGAACCCATCACTCGTGAAACTATTCTTTTCTCATCTATTGCAGACAGGGTTTTTTCTATTCAGAAAATGAAGCCTTATATATTTGAAGCAAGCAAGCAAGCCATATGAAAAGTGTTTACAACTATGAAAAGGAAACTCACCGTAATGTGCATAATACTTTGTTGTAGATTAGTGATAAAAACAATCTCACATCAATACCCAAAATTTGTATTCAAATGGTAAGTAAACATTGACACAAATCCAAAGTACAAATTCTTCGTAATCATAAGTTTCCAATTCTAGTAGCTAAGTAAGAAACAAGAAATTTATCATGGAGGAATATATCTATTTTGGTGTCTGTTATAGACAAGAATAAATAAAAAAAAAAGAAAATCAAAACTGAATAAAAAGAAGAAAGAATCTAGTTGGAACATTTCATTGAACACCTTGCAAGCAAGGACAAAATCTGCATTTTACTTCATTTCAACTGGTAAGCGCTGTTCCATTTTAGCTTTATGATGTTGCATACTAGCTTTAATTTTAACTTGAACCAAAATCTGCACCGAAATCAAATCACAATCAAACTGTAGTAGTTCCGTAATTGAGTCAAAAACATAAATCAAATTCTGAAACAAAACTTGATTTGAAATCAAAACAAACATGTATCGGAAACTTGGCTCGAATGCAAAATATGAACCTTGAAAAAGCTCTGCTCGAATCCAAACTCCACACTGAGTTGAAACCTCCAAACTCGAAGCATAATAGAACTGAGTGGCAATTGGATTATGAACAAAAAACCTTCGCGAACACCAAACATAGCCGTGAAGCTCAAATAGAACCGCGAAACTGAAATTGAAACAATTCCAAATCGAAAACTGAATCCGATTGTTGGTAACTAGATGAAGAGTTTGGGTGAACTGTTGTTGTTATGTGAGGAAGATGAGAGAAAAAAATAGCTTTTGAAAAATAAGCTCTGCTTTTAGGAAAAACGCTTACGTTTATGGGCTTTTTTTCCTGGTTTTGAAAAAATAGCTTTTGAAAAATAAGCTCTACTTTTAAAAAATAATTTTTTTAATCAATTTAAATTTACACCCGTTTTAAATTTAACGGGAGTAATTGGGATTTGATAATAATAATATTTTTAATTTACACCCATTATTTTTAAAATAAGGTGTAAATTGTCACGTACTAATACTTAAAATAACACTATATTTACAAAATTGCCACCGTATTTCTTATTTACACCCGTTTTTAGGATATCGGGTGTAAATTTTCAAATTATATTGTTCTTTTTGCACTAGTGATCAGAAGTTCTGATGTTAAAAGTTCTGAAGTTACAATGCAGTGACATTCAAAACGCAAACAACAAAAGAGTCACTTGTGAACCAATGAAGAATCTACAGCTCAGCATACAGATTAAATAAAATACAAAAAGCTTAGAGTCAATGGAAGAACCGTTACAAACATCATCAAGTGGAAAACGGATACAACACTTAAAAGGAACAACTCCCAAGATTGATTAAAGAAGTAAGCCACATGCAGCGCGTTGGGAAGACAAGTTAATCCTTAGAAGCAAGCTATCAACAGTTATCATTTTGTTTGAGATAAGGCTCTGTCACAAACACATGCAGCCAATCAAAGCATAGCATTCAAAAACCATCTTCAACCAGAATGCAACGGCTACATTCCAACGGTAACCACTCATCAAGCTATAAATAGAATCAAACTTCAAACCTGAATGTATGGTGTGGCATCCACCTATCCATCCAGAATAGAGAGTGAGTGATCATCCATCCCTTGAATGGATCCGGAGAGAAAAAGAAAATATTCAGTGAGGATCATCCATGGAGATAAGAAGAAGTGTGCAACCAAAAGATATATTCTGCACAAAACAAGAAGAAAGAATCTGCAGAGTGCATCTTTGCATCTGTAGATGAAGCAGCTGAGCATGTACATCAAACTGAAGAAATATGAAGACATGCATAAGAAGATACAAGAGGCAACACATACTATGTATGTGACAAGCAACAGTGTTGAAATGCACTTATCATATGCCTGTACCTTACAAAATAGAGAAAATGTGTGAGAAAGAAAACACACATCAGAAGATACACAAGAGGCAACGCATACTATGTATGTGATCAATCCACAGTGTTGTTATACACTAAACACATGCCTATATGAAGAAAGATGGAAATGGAGAGCATGAACGTGAAAGCTTACAAACTAATCAAATTGCTCCATTAGAGGCAACATACACTATGTGTATAATGATTAAATATTGAGATATACATCATATGCCTACCATGAGGAAACTGTCAAAGGGTGGAGAAGAAAATCTGTTATTAAGTTGTATCCTCCATTGGAGTTAGAAGACATCCAAGAATACTCTATCAAGAATTAATTGATCATGTTGAAAAGCAGGGGAAACAGAATACACTGAGTTGTTGCTCGTACAGTGTTTCATGTTTACCAATGTTAATCAATATGTTATCAGTTGTTACAAGCTTTATGATCAGTACTCAAGAAGAAGATGAAGATCTACAAGCCATAAGCAATCAACAAAAGAGCTGATGTTCTAAATCTGCTTTCAGAAGAAGAAGATCTCATCCAGAAGTTGAAGAATAGAAGACTGCAAGATATTTTATTCTTGTATTTAAAATGTAAAACACATAGAGTTGTTACATGCAGTGTGTTATAGCTTAGAAACTTCTGATTGATTGTTTAGCCACCAGAAGTGATTATTAGTCAGTGTATCGTAAGCATACGTATTTAGAATAGGAGATCATCTGCTTAATTAAGAAGCACACCTACAATCTCCAGAAGATAGATGAACGTTATATCTCGTTGAGATCACTGAACGCTTCATCATCAGAAGTTAGTCACAAGCAATTGGCTTGTGCGGGGTTAGTCACAACGTGTTGTTGTGCAGAGTTAGTCACAACGCGTTGTTGTGCAGGGTGCCTGAGTCAATGGACGTTATATCTCATGGAGATCAATGAACGTGTCATTGTCTAGATGGTAAGTCACAGTAGTTGGTTGTGCAGGATGGTTAGTCACGACGGAGGATCACGCAGTTGTAATCATGATTTGGTTATAGTGAATTAAGACCTCTGTTGAGATGCAAATCACCTGAAGAAGGTGGACTGGAGGTAGCCTTATTCAGAAGGTGTACCAGGATAAAAATAAATGTGTCTTATACTTTCTGTACAATTCATTTTAACTTAGAACACTTCACGCAGAATATCCTTAGAACTGTACTGAGTAAGTCAGAAGTTCTGATGGTACAAAGAAGTAAAATTGAACATCTCATTGGTCAACACTATTCCAAACATGCTTCCGCAATGATAAAAGCATATCCAGAAGATAAGATAAGATAAGATAAGAAAGAAAAGAAATTTAAAAAAAGAGATTTTTAATTGATAAAGAACA
This sequence comes from Vicia villosa, assembly GCF_029867415.1. Taxonomy (NCBI): domain Eukaryota; kingdom Viridiplantae; phylum Streptophyta; class Magnoliopsida; order Fabales; family Fabaceae; genus Vicia; species Vicia villosa. Next base: position 141,151,650 of record NC_081182.1, read on the forward strand.
CAATTCAATCCCCCATTTTCTTGTGTTTTTCTCCACCTTCATATATATATATATATATATATATATATATATATATATATATATATATATATATATATATATATATATATATATATATATATATATATATATATGGCATATCATATGAGAATGTGAGAATTAATCTGAACCATTGGAGTTTAAAATAAATGGTGGAGATTATGAATGAATCTTTTTTTTCTCTCTCCTACATAATTTATTTCAAAATGTAGGATAGAGAAAAAAAATTCACCCATAATCTCTACCATTTATTTTAAAATCCAATGGTTCATATTCATTCTCACATTCTCATATAAATATGTCATTCTCATAAGATATGTCCTATGGATATATTCTCTTTTCTTTGAGGAGCTATTTTCATTTTTTATTTTCTATTTATCAAAACCCGCAAACTTTCTAGAAGTCATATCTAATCATCCTATTTTCAAGAAACCTCTAAATCTTAAGCCTTCACAAAATCTACTTAAAAAATCATACCATCCTTCTCAAAACTGTTAGCCAAATCCCCCTTGAGTACCTACTACCTAAGTTTAATTTCTGTTACTATTAATTTAAATTGTACTATGTAATTTTGTATATATTCTAAACACTACCATATATATTGAATCTTTGTTAATTGGAACAAAAAATCTTGAACCTCTTTAGAAGATTTCTGTTTCAATTGCTCAATGAAAATCTGGCGACATTATATAGTATGAATAGAGCAATATTGTTGAGACAAATGTTGCATGTTCTTCCATATGCATATATAACATAATCATAAAGTAGTATTCATATCAAGCAATAATTATTATTCCCAATGTCTCAACTCTTTCTTCATTCTGTCTAATAATTGGTTTTAAGTACTAGATAAAATTTTCCAGTATTATGTGGACCATGAGATCATACCTCAATCAACTGTCAAGTTTTAAAACACAATGAATTTTTTTTAATCATGATGTACAAAAAAACAAAAAGTACAAATATGAAAAAGTATATAAATGCAATGAACTCCACTTAGGTACACATACAAAAAACAATACACATTGCAAGAAAGACTTCTAGAAACAAAAATTAAACAGGTTGGTTACTTCCCACGAGATTCGCAGGCTTGGATTTTAATAGTGTACTCTTCTCAAGAGTTCAAATGTAAATTTTACTATGTGCTAATAATTGTTGTATCAGATTAATTTATGCAAAATTTCAAATGAATCATTCGTTAATGACCAGTGAGATTAACCCTCTTAGATTTATCGGTCACATGGCTAAATACTAAACTTTGTAAGAAAATAGGATGGCGGTAGGTTCCTAAGTTTGATGTGTTAGAGGTCTCTATTCATTGCATAGTTTTCCTAACCCTAGAAAACCTCCATTTTATACACTAGCTATATGTGTTTCTTCAAAGCCCATCATTTTTTATGAACTTTAAATGCAAAGTTTGGCCATGCCAGCCAGTTTAATGGTGCTATTAAGGCTATATTGTATGTCTAGGTTACCTCACATCACAACATACAAGGAAATTTGAATCCTATAAGTTTCTTTTTTGAGGACCACAATATTGTTCTAAAGAAGAAAGGAATTTGACAATAACCTTTTGATGAGTGCAATGATTCCTTTGTGCCCACCCTTAATCATGGTGTCTCAAATTTAGCTGTATAATCACATTAAATTTTCTTGACAATTTCTAACCAATAACACTTGATGAGTTAGAGTATTTTCAAGAGGGTTGCTTTAGCTAACATGGACAAATTTTATTAGTCATTTTCAAGGCCCACTATTAAAAACAAAGGAAGTGTTAAAATGAAATAATTAGGATTTCAAACAAATATATAAAATTTTTAGTAAGACTTATTTAATAATGTATTTATGGTCAACTTGGTTGAACTGATGAGAGGGAAGAAGAAATTTTTTTATGGAGATAGAGAAAATGGAGGGGCGAAGAAATGGAAGGGAGAGAAGAGAGATGGTATTTTAATTAAATATATATTTATCTTAAAAGACGGACAGGAATGAGAGAGATAAATTTTAATTAAATATATATTTAATTTAAAAGTGGAGGGGAGAGATTTTAAATCTAATTTATTCTTTTTATCCTTAAAATTTTAAAATGCTTGTGTTAAATAAAAACAGTTTTTGAGGATATTTTGAAAAAAAATTCATTCATAAAGAATATAAATAATCAAATACAAATATTCAATATTTCCTATATTTTAAAGTATTTTAAATTGTAAATAAAAATTCATAAATATCATAAAATTATTATTAAATGATTAATTAGATTAATTATTATTGAACCATTTTTTTGATCTCGTTAATTCATTTAGTTTCATAAAATAATTATATAATTAAAGTATATAATGTATAACTCATATAGTCATATACTACCATTGTATAGATATTATATAATGAATAAAAATGAAATAAATAAAATAATTAAAAATAAAAGAAATTTGATTATAGTAATAAAATATTGAAAATAAATATTAAAAAGAATTGAGTCATTGTATCATAAAATAACGAATTTGTCTTTAAAAAAAGTAAGGAAAAGTAAATAAATAAATAAATAAAGAGTTAAAGTTAAAAAATATATATATAAAGATAAAATTGATTGAAATAAATTTTAGATTAGTTAGAAGCAAAATTATAATAGCATAAAAGAAAACTCCAACGCTAAAAAAATAAAAGAGAAGTTGGACAAAAAACATAACCTAAATTTTTATTTTTCGAAGTAAAATAATTTAAAATTTTAATAGAAAAAAATTCAAAGTAATATTGTTGTGATAATTTATGTTTTAACATGACTCCTCTCCTTTTAAATGCAAATAAAAATTGTTAGAACAAGATTTAATTATAAATTTAACCTCTAAATTTTGATGATGATAATAATACATATATTTTATATGTAATAATTTTTGTACTCTTACAGTTTCTCAAAGTTTGCAGATATAATATTTATTTGATTTCGGATAGTTATCTGAAAAGATCATCATAATCAGCGCTGACACACCTCAGAAGAACTATCATATATTTCTAAAGAAACATCAGTAGTTAAGAAGAAAGCTGAACGTTCATTAGAAAGGATTTCTATGTGTTTCTAAGATAATTTTTTGCTTCCTGCTTAGAAATCAAGATATGTTATTTAGATAAGTTGTTGCGTTCAACTCTGAAGACAAGATTCTGACTTTGAAGACTCTGATACTCTTGGATTATTCACGTAACATGATCTCCTTCAGATCAGAAACTTGCACATGAAGATAAATGGTACAACAGTACGAATTCCACTATGGTGCAACGCTTGTACGAATTGTGTACTCTTTGTCTCCAACGATCTCATAGAAGCCGTTATGGCAGCAGGCTTGAAAGAGGCGTTTTGTCCTTCTCAATGGTCTACTTTTAGGTGCTATATATAGAAGCAATACTCCGTTGAAGAGTTTGCTAATCAACTGAATTACTGAACATAAACATCAACGTGAAAGAGAAAGCAAGAGAAACACACTTGAGAGATACTAATCAAAACACTCCAAAGAGAGATATTTACTTCAAGAGAATCTCGAGAACACAAAGTTTTCGCTCATTATTTGTGTGTAAACATTTGTTCTTAAAATTTATTTCATTTCCTTATTTAGAAGCACTATTTGTCGATACTTTCTTTTGTAAATATTTTGAGATTTGTTTTTATTAGGGGACTAGGTTGTTAGTCTGTATACTTGAGAGGGCTAAGGTATCTTTCTAGACTCTTAGAGGTTGTTTGTAATCTTTCAAGATTAGTGGATTAATATTAGACTTGTTTAAGGTGAACTTGTATAAACTGAAAGTGTCATTCTTCCTTCTCTCTTATCTTATTTATCTTGATTGTTTGAGTGAATAAGATTTCTAAAAGAAAAAGTTTTTGAAAACCCAATTCAAATCCCCTTTTCTTGTGTTTTTCTCAACTTTCAAAAATTACTTTAAGAAAGATTCTGATCAACTCGTCTCACCTCCCCTCCCATCCTCTCTTTATAAAAAATGATATAAATAAATTTATTTAAAATATCTTTTCATCTCTCTTCCAAAAACCTTTGATAAAAAAACCTGAGAAATATTAGGTTAAAATTGATTATATATATCCTACAAGGAATCCACTTTAGCATATTTATAAGAAATATTTATATATAAAGAGAAAGTTAGGATTATTGTTTTTATAAGAAATTGCATTAATGAAGCACACAGGGTGCTAAATCCAATACAAAGATAAACCAACAAATAATATAGAAGAAAACGACCTTTAACAACAAAAATAATTAGCTCCAACATTTTGATTGTAAATCTAAACTTCTCTAACTAAATCAAGTCTACCTTTCGATAATATGGAAATTCAATCTCAACCAAGCGATTTAATCAAAGACAAAATATCTCTATTATTCCAACATAATCATTAAAAACCACTTTATTCTTACTTAACCAAACACCAACAAACTAACAACCAAAAGAAAGCAAAAAAGAAAAATTTATGAACCACATAACCTTTCTATGAGCTGCACTAGAAGCGGAATCATTGAATCATCCACTAGAACACCAACCTGCATCGTCCCACTCGCTGCACCACCAGCCAACCATCTCAACACCTCCCTACACACCATACCAGTTCTACTACAAGCAAGAAACAAATGTTGAACCGATTCATTCACCTTATTGCAAAGAGAATACAAGTTACCACTCAACAAATGCCTTAGACCTCTATTAAAAAGCTCACTTCTAGTAGGTAAGCTATTCAAACCTAGACTCTGGTTGAAGCTCTATCGGAAAAATCATCTAGATTCACCAAAAAAACGCATGCATTTTCCAGAAAAGAAAGAGCTTCAACTGGAACCTGAGTTACCTCATGCCCGGAACGTAACTTACGACGGAAATAATGACGGAATAAGCCTAAAACCTCATCGATAACGATGAAGATTTTAGCATCGCCACCGTTAACAACCAACATGTAACATCCTTCTAAACCCCTGCGGCAATTAATAAAATATTCAGAGTAAACATGAATTCAAGGATGTCACAATTCAAATTAAACGATACATCATATAGATTGTCATGCTTCACAAGGAACGAAATACCAATTTCAATAAATCATGTTCAACACAGCGGAATTAAATTAAAACGGAATAGCATAATCCTCATCGATGCATAAACCAAATAAAAACATAATCCAAAACCAACAGAAATAAGAGTATATCAAACAACTCTAAACTAGCGTTCCCCAGTGTTACAAATCAGAGCATGACACCGACGCTACAACTAGATGGACTAGCCTATAAGCTATTCACACCAAGCTAAAGCCGCTACTCTTCAATCTGAAAAATGTAAAAAGTAAGGGTGAGACATTTCACAATTAAACTATATTATCAGTTCATAATGACAAAACATCATAAGCATATAATTCACTCAACTGCAATGTATTCAGACTTTCAGAAATATTCACCAACAATACAAAATGCAATCAATCACATCACCGTGAAATAACACTAGAATTCTTCCAATCATGTTATAACAATATAAATGCAATGCACTGACACTATGCATGTGGTACCAATTCGTCATGGGATTAACTCATCTGACCGATCTAAACATCACCGAGATACGACCCTGCCAGCACTAATTTCACACAATGGGAATAATGCCATCACTGATCCATAACATCACCTGGATTCAGCCACCAAAAGATGATTATGAATGCATGCAACATATAACATACTTACCATCTTCACCGATTCGATGAACAATATCATCTTAGCACAACTCATTGTTATCATCACCAATTAAGTATGTACATATCCCAGCATCATTCAATAATCAATCATACTGAAGGATAGAAAAACACTTAGAAAGGGGGGGTTTGAATAAGTGTAGTCTAAAAACTTGAACGATAAAAACAAATTGCACAGCTATTTTTATCCTGGTTCGTTGTTAACTAAACTACTCCAGTCCACCCCCTTGGAGTGATTTACCTCACCTGAGGATTTAATCCACTAATCTCAGCAGATTACAATGGTTTTCCACTTAGCCCGCGACTAAGTCTTCTAGAGTATCCTGATCACAACCTGATCACTCCAGGAACAATTGCTTAGACACAAGCTAAGACTTTCTAGAGTATCCTGACCACCACGTGATCACTCTAGTTACAACTGCTTAGACACAAGCTAAGACTTCCTAGAGTATCCTGATCACACTTGATCACTCTAGTTACTTACAAATTAATGTAATCAATTCTAAGAGTATTACAATGCTTCTGAAAAGCTATAATCACAACAGTGATATTTCTCTTAAGGTTTAAGCTTAATCTCACTAATATATTACAACAGCAATGTAGTGAGCTTTGATGAAGATGAAGTTTGTGAGCTTTGATTTGAACAGCGTTTCAGCAAGTTTGTATTCACAGAATTCGTCAGAATCGGTAACCTTGCTTCTCATCAGAACTTCATATTTATAGGCACTTGAGAAGATGACCGTTGGGAGCATTTAATGCTTTGCGTATTCCGTACAGCATTGCATTTAATGTTTCACTCTTTTGTCAACTACCTCGAGCCTTGTTTACGTTGTGTCTACTGACGTTGCCTTTAATAGCTTCTAACATTCCTTTTGTCAGTCAGCGTAGCCTGCCATCTTGTACTTCCTTATGATCTGATGTTTGTGTATACAACGTTTGAATATCATCAGAGTCAAACAGCTTGGTGCAAAGCATCTTCTTGTCTTCTGACCTTGAAGAGCTTCTGAGCGTGATACCATGAGAACTTCAATGCTTCTGCTTCTGAACTCAAGTTCTTCTGATGCTTCCATAGACCCATGTTCTGATTCTGCTTTGACCATCTTCTGATGTCTTGCCAGACCACGTTCTGATGTTGCATGCTGAACCTTCTGAGTCAAAGCTTCTGAGCGCTGATTTGTGCATACTCTTTATATATTTCCTGAAAGGGAAATTGCAATGTATTAGAGTACCACATTATCTCATCCAAAATTCATATCCTTGTTATCATCAAAACTAAGAATATTGATCAGAACAAATCTTGTTCTAACAATCTCCCCCTTTTTGATGATGACAAAAACATATATAAATGATATGAATTTGCGATCAGAAAGAGCAGACGGCTAAAGACAATTACACAGCTAAAGCATAAGCATGTGAATATGTCTCCCCCTGAGATTTATAATCTCCCCCTGAGATAGATAGTCTCCCCTGAAATAAATACCAGAAGAATTTTAATAATAAAAGACTTCCCTGAGTATTTCAGTAGAGACGTTCACATATGCTTGATCTTTAGAACATTCATGACTTCTGATTCTTGCTTCCATCGGACAGCTTCAGAACTTGAATTTCTTTGATCTTCAGAACATTCACAGCTTCTGATTCTTGCTTCCATCGGACAGCTTCAGAACTTGAATTTCTTTGATCTTCAGAACATTCACAGCTTCTGATTCTTGCTTCCATCAGGACAGCTTCAGAGCTTGAATTTCTTCTTACATCACTTCATGCTAGATTGTATCAGAACATTGTTGAATGTACCAGAGCATCATCAGAGCATCTCTACATCCTGAAATGTTACAGAACAACGCTAAACGACAAAAGTCAGCATGAATGAGTCAGAACATAGAATATGTTTCAGAGCATATAATATGTATCAGAACAAATAAACATAATGTTTCAGAGCATATTCTATCATCAGAATATCTGAACATTCTTCCTTCTTGCTTCTGATTCTGAAGCTTCATAGCACTCAGCTTGCTTCAAGAATCCAAGAGCTTGATTCTTTATAGAATTGCTTTTCCTTATCTCGTTGCTTCTTATGTTGAGCTTTAAAGAGGATCTTCAATTCCTGCAAGTCAACACTCAAAAACCATAGAACTTTGCAAGTTCTATTAGCAAATGTGGGGCCTTTTTACCCGGTAACTGATAATATTAATCAGATCATTTATCACATTTTCTCCCCCTTTTTGTCATAACATCAAAAAGAATATAAAAGATTCAGATGTAGAAAACGACAAACAGAAGAACTTTTCATTGATCAAACAAACAGAGTTACAAAAAAAAAGAGGTATGCAGATACAAATATGCTGCAAGTAAAGAAAACTACAAGGACTCAAGGACTACAACCCTAGCTTAGACATAATCTTAGCTAACATATCATGAATCCCATTGTTGTTCTCAATTTGTCTAGCCATGAAAGCTTGAGACTCTGCATGCCTGTTCAGACGAGAAGCTCTACGGGAAGAGAATACATGAATACAAGGAAGAACTGAATACAGTTCACAGGAAGAGAGCTAAATTCTCAAACGAGGCTTTCCCTTAACATAGAAGTCAAGTACATGATGCTTAACTTCATCCAATATCTTAAGAAGGTCTTCTTCCTTTGGATAAATGTTGATAACAGCATCACAGAAGAGATCTGACTTGAGACTTCTTGGAATCTTGAGTCTCTTGTGAGATCTGTCTTGAAATCAATGTCGGCGATCCCCGAGATTTGTTTCTCGACCTGGAACCAATCAATCCTTCCAACCGTTCTATTCAAATAGATCGACCACCCTTGAGCCTTCGACTTTGCTTCTGGTTTAAAACCATAAGCACCCAAATCATCAGCGTCCATAGGAGATTTACACAAAACTTCCATTTCTGATGAAGGAATGGAGCAAGTTTTCAGTGGAGTAACCTCTTGTCTGTTGAATGCTTGTTGAGAGGAACTTGAAGACGGATTCATGGTGAATGCTAGGTTGAAGATGAATAAACTAGGGTTTATGCGAAATGCAGATAATGAGAGAGAGAGCAGACAAAGATGATAGTGAATGCAAAGAGAGAGAGAAATAAAAAGAGGGAAAAGAAACGTTTGAAGAATATAAAAGAAAAGGAATAAAAAGAAATGATGGATAGCATTTAATGTTATGTGACGTGAGGAGAGATAATTATGACAAAAGAAGTGATTAGCACAGTTACCTAAGTAGGCGTCCCCTCAACTGCACGCATGCTTTTCCAGAAATAGTGAATACGTGTTCATTTTTTGGAGAGACTGGTGACAGCTGTTTTGCTTTAAAAGAGCTTCTGAATCAACTTAGATAATGACACGTTAGAGATAACAGAATCAGAGATTCTAATTGATTAGTATCAGAACTTCTTATGGCTGCCTAGTCTTACCACATTTCAGAAGATACTCATACAAAGATCTTCTCATCTTCTCATTCTGGGCACAAGTCCATACTGATATTCTTCAGAATGAACTTAAACCTATCTTCAGCAAGGGGTTTTGTAAAGATATCAGCCCATTGATGGTCTGTATCCACAAAGTTTAAAGATATAACACCCTTCTGAACATAGTCCCTTATGAAATGATGTTTAATCTCAATATGTTTAGCTTTTGAATGTAAGATAGGATTCTTTGATAAACATATAGCAGAAGTATTATCACAGAAGATAGGAATGTTACTCTCATATATCTGATAATCTTCTAGCTGACTTCTCATCCAGAGCATTTGTGTGCTACAACCAGCAGCAGCAACATATTCTGCTTCTGTTGTTGAGAGAGCAATAGTAGCTTGCTTCTTGCTGTACCATGAGATCAGATGACTTCCAAGAAATTGACAACTTCCAGAAGTGCTCTTTCTTTCAATTCTATCTCCAGCATAGTCAGCATCACAGAATCCTACTAAGTTGTATTCTTTGGATCTTCTGTAGACTAAACCAACATTAGTAGTACCTTTCAGATACCTCAGAATTCTCTTAACAGCGGTTAAATGAGATTCTCTCGGATCTGATTGGAATCTAGCACACAAACAAACACTGAAGAGAATGTCAGGTCTAGAAGCAGTTAGGTATAGAAGAGATCCAATCATACCTCTGTACAACTTCTGATCTACCTTCTTACTTACCTCATCCTTACCTGGGACACATGTTGGATGCATAGGAGTTTTGGCTTCTTTGCTTTCAGAAAGATTAAACTTCTTCACAAGTTCTTTCACATACTTCGTTTGATGAACATAGGTTCCATCAGAAGTTTGGTTGATTTGAATCCCAAGGAAATACTTGAGTTCTCCCATCATGCTCATTTCAAATTCAGCCTGCATAGACTCAGCAAACTCCTTTGCAAGTGTAGCATTAGATGTTCCAAAGATGATATCATCAACATATATTTGACAGATTAAAATATCCTTTTTAAAGGTTTTACAAAAAAGAGTAGTGTCCATTTTTCCTCTAGTGAAACCATTTTCCAGAAGGAAAGAACTTAAACGTTCATACCAAGCTCTAGGAGCTTGCTTCAATCCGTATAATGATTTCTTTAATTTAAAAACATGATTTGGAGACTTGGAGTCTTCAAAACCAGGAGGTTGATGGACATAAACTTCTTCATCTATATAACCATTTAAGAAGGCACTCTTGACATCCATCTGATAAAGAGTGATGCTGTGTTGAGTGGCAAAAGAAATTAAAAGACGAATAGATTCTAACCGGGCCACTGGTGCAAAGGTTTCTGTGTAGTCAATTCCTTCTTGCTGACTATAGCCCTGAGCAACCAGTCTGGCTTTGTTTCTTACCACTTCTCCCTTCTCGCTTAGCTTGTTTCTGAATACCCATTTAGTGCCGATGATGTTAAATCCTTTTGGTCTAGGAACCAAGTCCCATACATCATTCCTTGTAAACTGATTGAGTTCTTCTTGCATGGCAATTATCCAGTCTGGATCTTCTAGAGCTTGATCAACAGAAGTTGGCTCGATCAAAGAAACAAGACCTAATTGACAGTCTGCATTGTTCTTAAGGAATGCCCTTGTTCTGATGGGATCGTCTTTCTTTGCAAGGATCACAACTTCTGAATGAGCTGATGCAAGTCTGGGTGATCTTCTGACTATTGGCTCTTCAGAAATCCTGAGATTCTCTAAAGATGCAGCAACTTGATCTTCTGATCCATTGCTTCTAAGACTATCAGCTCCTGGGGCTTTGCTTCTTGGTTCTACAGCTTCTGATATATCAATATCTATATCTGCAAAATTCTCAAGCTGCTTTGGTTTTTCAAGACCAAGCTTATCATCAAACCTGATATTGATTGATTCGTCTACAATCAATGTTTCAATATTGTATACTCTGTAGCCTTAGAACGTTCAGAATATCCAAGAAGGAAACACTTTTGTGCTTTAGAATCAAACTTACCAAGATGATCTTTAGTATTCAGAATAAAACACACACATCCAAAAGGATGAAAATATGAAATGTTGGGCTTTCTGTTCTTCCACAATTCATAAGGAGTCTTATTTAGAATAGGTCTGATAGAGATTCTATTCTGAATGTAACATGTAGTGTTTATTGCTTCTGCCCAGAAATGCTTAGCCATATTGGTTTCATTGATCATGGTTCTGGCCATTTCTTGTAGAGTCCTATTCTTTTGCTCTACAACTCCATTTTGCTGTGGAGTTCTAGGGCAAGAGAAATCATGGGCAATACCATTTTCTTTGAAGAACTCCTCAAAGAATCTGTTCTCAAATTCACCACCATGATCACTTCTAACCTTTATGATTTTGCACTCTTTCTCAGATTGGATCTGAATGCAGAAATCAAAGAACACTGAATGAGACTCATCCTTGTGTTTTAAGAACTTTACCCATGTCCAGCGGCTATAATCATCAACGATGACTAATCCATATTTCTTCCCTCTGACAGATGTTGTTTTGACTGGGCCAAACAGATCAATGTGCAAGAGTTCTAACGGCCTTGAGGAAGAAACAACATTCTTAGACTTGAATGCAGGTTTGGAGAACTTGCCCTTCTGACATGCTTCACAAAGAGCATCTGATTTGTATTTCAGATTTGGGAGTCCTCTGACCAGATTTAGTTTGTTAATCTGAGAAATCTTTCTTAAACTAGCATGTCCTAATCTTCTGTGCCAGACCCATTGCTCCTCAGAAACAGACATAAGGCATGTCACCTTCTGCTTCTCAAGATCTGAAAGATCAATCTTATAAATGTTGTTCTTTCTCTTGCCTGTAAATAGGATTGAGCCATCCTTCTGACTTACAGCCTTGCAAGACTTTTGATTGAAGATTATATCATAACCATTGTCACTTAATTGACTTATGGACAATAAGTTATGCGTTAATCCTTCTACAAGAAGTACATTAGTTATGGAAGGAGAGTTACCAAGACTTATGGTTCCAGAGCCAATGATTTTGCCCTTCTGATCTCCTCCAAACTTGACTTCTCCACCTGGTTTAAGCACCAGGTCTTGGAATGTAGACCTTCTTCCCGTCATGTGTCGCGAGCACCCAGAGTCCAGGTACCATGACATTTTGCTTTTTGTCCTCTTTGCAGCCAAGGATATCTACAACAGAAATTATCTTCTCCTTAGGTACCCACAATTTCTTGGGTCCTTTCTTGTTAGTTCTCCTCAAGTTCTGATTGAACTTGGGTTTAGCATAATATTTAACAGGAGGAACAACATGATATTCTTTAGGTTTGTCAGCATGATATTTCTTAGAATGTGTCACATGCTTCTTGGTGTGAACAGTGTTAAAACTCTGTGCATGTGAAGTGAGTCTGATATCATGTGCATGGCCATATTTGAACTGATCATACAATGGCTTGTATGTTATCTTCAGATCATCAATAGGTTCAAATTTATGTGAGGTATCACCCTCATAGCCAAAACCAAACCTTCTGTTTCCAGAAACACCATATATCATAGAAGCAAGATGACTTCTGCCAATACTTCTAGATAAGAACTTTCTGAAGCTCGAGTCATATTCTTTCAAAATATGATTGAGACTTGGAATGGATTTTTCTGTTTCAGAAGGAGATCCACTATCTTTGGATAGATTTAAAACTTTTTCCTTCAGTTCAGAATTTTCCACTTCCAGCTTCTTAGTTTCAAATTCAAACTGCTTCTTCAGCTTTTTGTATTTGATATTAAGATGAGCCTTGAGTTCCAGAAGTTCTGTTAAACTGGAAACTAACTCTTCTCTAGATAGTTCAGAAAATACCTCTTCAGAATCTGATTCTGATGTAGATTCTGATCCATCATCTTCTGTAGCCATCAGCGTGAAGTTGGCTTGCTCTCCTTCAGAGTCTGATTCTGATTCTGATTCAGAATCATCCCATGTTTCCATAAGACCTTTCTTCTTATGAAACTTCTTCTTGGGATTCTCCTTATGAAGTTTTGGACATTCATTCTTGAAGTGTCCTGGCTCATTGCACTCATAGAAGACAGCCTTCTTCTTGTCAGATCTTCTGTCACCAAAAGATTCTCCTCGTTCAAATCTCTTTGAACTTCTGAAGCCTCTGAACTTCCTTTGCTTGCTCTTCCAGAGTTGGTTTACCCTTCTGGAGATCATGGACAGTTCATCTTCTTCTTCTGATTCTGATTCTTCAGAATCTTCTTCTTTAGCCTGAAAAGCGTTAGTGCATTTTTTAACATTGGATTTTAATGCAATAGACTTACCTTTCTTTTGAGGCTCGGTTGCGTCCAGCTCTATTTCATGGCTTCTCAAGGCACTGATAAGCTCTTCCAAAGAAACTTCATTCAGATTCTTTGCAATCTTGAATGCTGTTACCATTGGACCCCATCTTCTAGGTAAGCTTCTGATAATCTTCTTTACATGATCAGCCTTGGTGTAGCCTTTATCCAGAACTCTTAATCCAGCAGTTAGTGTTTGAAATCTTGAGAACATCTTCTCAATGTTTTCATCATCCTCCATCTTGAAGGCTTCATATCTCTGGATTAGAGCAAGAGCTTCAGTCTCCTTGACTTGAGTATTTCCCTCATGGGTCATATATATCATAGGCCGTTTCCCTGTTAGATATCTTCTCATACTCAGCATGAGAGATAGCATTCAGCAAAACTGTTCTACATTTATGATGATTCTTGAAAAGCTTCTTCTAATCATCATCCATTTCTTGCCTTGTAAGCCTTACGCCACTAGCTTTCACTGGATGTTTGTAACCATCCATCAGAAGATCCCATAGTTCACCATCTAGACCACGAAAGTAACTTTCCAGTTTATCCTTCCAGTATTCAAAGTTTTCACCATCAAATACTGGTGGTCTAGTATAACCATTGTTACCATTATATTGCTCAGCAGAGCCAGATGTAGATGCAGGTGGGTTTGTTGGAATTTCACCAGCCATCTTTTACTGAAGCGTTTTTCTCTTCCTGAATCTTTTCTAAACACGGTTAAGTGCTTGCACCTTAGAATCGGCGCTCTGATGCCAATTGAAGGATAGAAAAACACTTAGAAAGGGGGGGGGGTTGAATAAGTGTAGTCTAAAAACTTGAACGATAAAAACAAATTGCACAGTTATTTTTATCCTGGTTCGTTGTTAACTAAACTACTCCAGTCCACCCCCTTGGAGTGATTTACCTCACCTGAGGATTTAATCCACTAATCTCAACAGATTACAATGGTTTTCCACTTAGCCCGCGACTAAGTCTTCTAGAGTATCCTGATCACAACTTGATCACTCCAGGAACAATTGCTTAGACACAAGCTAAGACTTTCTAGAGTATCCTGACCACCACGTGATCACTCTAGTTACAACTGCTTAGACACAAGCTAAGACTTCCTAGAGTATCCTGATCACACTTGATCACTCTAGTTACTTACAAATTAATATAATCAATTATAAGAGTATTACAATGCTTCTGAAAAGCTATAATCACAACAGTGATATTTCTCTTAAGGTTTAAGCTTAATCTCACTAATATATTACAACAGCAATGTAGTGAGCTTTGATGAAGATGAAGTTTGTGAGCTTTGATTTGAACAGCGTTTCAGCAAGTATGTATTCACAGAATTCGTCAGAATCGGTAACCTTGCTTCTCATCAGAACTTCATATTTATAGGCACTTGAGAAGATGACCGTTGGGAGCATTTAATGCTTTGCGTATTCCGTACAACATTGCATTTAATGTTTCACTCTTTTGTCAACTACCTCGAGCCTTGTTTACGCTGTGTCTACTGACGTTGCCTTTAATAGCTTCTAACATTCCTTTTGTCAGTCAGCGTAGCCTGCCATCTTGTACTTGCTTCTGATTTGATGTTTGTGTATACAACGTTTGAATATCATCAGAGTCAAACAGCTTGCTGCAAAGCATCTTCTTGTCTTCTGACCTTGAAGAGCTTCTGAGCGTGATACCATGAGAACTTCAGTGCTTCTGCTTCTGAACTCAAGTTCTTTTGATGCTTCCATAGACCCATGTTCTGATTCTGC
This sequence comes from Vicia villosa, assembly GCF_029867415.1. Classification (NCBI taxonomy): domain Eukaryota; kingdom Viridiplantae; phylum Streptophyta; class Magnoliopsida; order Fabales; family Fabaceae; genus Vicia; species Vicia villosa. Next base: position 141,166,876 of record NC_081182.1, read on the forward strand.
TTTGACCATCTTCTGATGTCTTGCCAGACCATGTTCTGATGTTGCATGCTGAACCTTCTGAGTCAAAGCTTCTGAGCGCTGATTTGTGCATACTCTTTATATATTTCCTGAAAGGGAAATTGCAATGTATTAGAATACCACATTATCTCATCCAAAATTCATATCCTTGTTATCATCAAAACTAAGAATATTGATCAGAACAAATCTTGTTCTAACACATACATCATTCCAACAATCATCACAATCACAACACAATCATATGATGATCACATCATCACATTGTTACAATTCACAATACATGCACACAATGTATAATTTCACCAAGATAATTAAATCGGAGTTTTAAATAAAATCAAGCCTCTGCCTATTTCACTATTTTATCACATAATTTATTTAATTATCTTCACTGTGCTCGAAACGGCATTTAAAACGGATACACGGTTTGAAAGTTACGAATTTTAGAAAATAATGTATTTTTCAAAAACACAACAACGGTAACCGGTTACCTCAAAGAGAGTAACTGGTTACTGCCTGACGGAGTAACCAAAAATTCTATGCGTAACTGCGGTAACCGGTTACCTCAAACGAGTAACCAGTTACTGCCTCCCAGACAGCCCAAAAACACAAAATGCAACAGAGGTAACCGGTTACCACACCTAAGGTAACCAATTACTTCCTTTCACAATTTCTCCACTTAATTCACCAAATAATCAATTAATTCTAAATAATTAATTTAAATTCCAATTAAATTAAATTATGAAATTATGGGGCGTTACAACTCTCCTCCACTAAAAGAGTTTTCGTCCTCGAAAACATACCTCAAGTAAACAGCTCAGAATAAGAGTCCTTCATCTGACTCTCCAGCTCCCAAGTAACATTACCACCTGCTAGTCCTCCCCACGCTACTTTGACCAATGCTATCTCTTTGCCCCGCAAATACTTCAACTTTCGATCTTCAATTCTCACAGGCAGTGTCTCAACAGTCAAGTTGTCCTTCACTTGTACATCATCCACTTGGATCACATGAGAAGGATCCACAATGTATTTTCTCAATTGAGACACATGGAACACATCGTACAATTTCGCAAGCTTCGGTGGCAAAGCAATACGATAAGCCACTTCCCTCACCCTTTCCGTAATCTGAAACGGCCAATAAAACACGGCGTCAACTTTCTTGACTTCAGCGCTCGACCAACACCGGTCATAGGAGTAACTCTCAAAAATACATGATCTCGCTCTTGAAATTCAAGTGTTCTCTGCCTCTTATCATGATAGCTCTTCTGACGACTCTGAGAATTTTTCATCTTCTCCTGAATCATCTTGATCTTTTTTGTAGTCTGTTGAACAATCTCAGGTCCAATCACAGCACTCTCACCAGATTCATATTGAAAGTGTAAAAGCTATAAGATTCCAAACTTCACAAATAAGAGATGCTTTATTGAAATTAGGTGAAGTAAATGATGAACCTAAAATAAAAAGTGAAGCTGAATATTTGGCAACTTATGAACTTGGAAATTTTGAATTTTTGTTAGGCATGACTATTTGGTATGAAATACTGTTCACAGCAAACTCAGTTAGTAAACACTTTCAATCAAAGGATATGTGCATCGATGTTGCTATAGAGCAATTGAAAGGACTTATTTTATTTTTTTGAAAAATATAGGAAAGATAGATTTGAAATTGACATAATTTATGCTAAAGATATTACTATCGAAATGGATATAGAACCAAAGTTTCGTGAAAAATATATTATTCACAAAAAGAAACAATTTGATGAGATTATTGACAATGAAGTTTTTAAAACTCCTGAAGAATTATTTAAATTTGACTATTTTTTTATACATATTAGATCATGCAATTACATCATTTTAAAGTAGATTTGAGCAATTTAAAATATATCAAGGTATTTTTTCGTTTTCTATTTAGTATTGAGAAATTAAGGTCATTGGAAATTTAAAATTTAAAAGAATATTATCTTAACCTTAAATTTTGGTTAAAACATAACGACAACTTTAAGTGAGATTTTTGGTGTTCCATAAAGTGATAGATTTTTTTCTCTCTCTAGAGGTGTGTCTCTAACCTCTCTCTACGAAGAGGGTTAGGGGTGGGTTTTCTGATGAGCGAACCGCCGAAGGATTGAAAGGAGAGGCGGAGGATGGCAGGAAGTGCGACGAAATCGATTTTTCAAAAATTTGAAACCTTCATGGGACACATTTCCTTTGGGTGGCTGTTTCAACAATCAGGGAAAAAATCTTTCCAAGGTGTCTTCTTTTTACTTCTCTGAATTTCCAGATCAAACTAAAGCTAAGGAGTTCTTCGATCTGTTCGGGTGTATTGGAAGAGTGGTGGAGGTCTGTATTTCACCAAGAAGGAATAGCATCGGAAAGAGATTAAGTTTCGCTAGATTCATATAAGTGGAGGATAAAAGGATGTTAGGGGTTCGATTGGACAATGTTCAGATTTTAGGGAAGAAGATTCACGCCAATGTATCGAGATTTCAAAGGGGCATGAAAAGGGTAGGGGAGACGAAGGTGAGGAATAGGGTTGTAGGTCATGAGTTTGTGCAGAATCAAGAAGGCTATCTTCTCAGAGGAGGCGAAGCGACGACAAGGGAGAAAATAAGTAATGTAGATGTGGTGGGAAAGAAGCAAGGTTCGGGGGATTCATAGAAGGAGGAAACGGAAATGTGGAAGTATAAAGCTAAAGAAGATAGAAGGCTTAGATTTAACAAGGCGTACGTGGGGCGTGTTAAAACTCCCGGTTCAGCATACAACATTCAAACGCAGTTTGAAATGGAGGGTTTCTTTGCGATTAAAGCAACACCGCTGGGAGGCAATCTTTGTTTGCTTGAGGAGATGGAAAAGGGCTTTATTGAAGAATTGATAGGAGGAGGTGAAACGTGGTGGAAATGCTGGTTCAAAGATATCTCAAGATGGAACGAAGAGGTGGTTGATAAGAGCAGGGTGGTGTGGTTAAGCATTTTTGGGGTACCGGCTTTGGCTTGGAATGTGGATTTCTTTAAGATGTTAGCTGAACAGTTTGGTTCTTTCATTTGTGTCGATGCTCAAACAGAAAGAGAAGAATGTTATGACATTGCAAGGGTAATGGTCAGCATGGACAGGGATTACAAGTTAGTAGAGCGGATGGTTGTGGACATTGACGGCATGGAATTTAATCTTGTGTTATGTGAATACAAAGTTGATGCATTGAGGATTAATCCAGGTAACTGTAAAACTCAAATCTCTGGCTCCGAGTCTTCAGACTCGGAAGGATTCTGTTATAATGATATGCAGGTGGGTAATGCTAAGTCAGTGGGGGGAAATTCGTATGAGAGTATTGAGGAAGTTTCTGTCAATTTAGAGGAGGGTATTTCAAAGGACAGCATTAAGGAATTTACGGTAGATGCTACGTCGTCGAGGGGAGGTGGTGAAGGTCATGGTCGTAACGGTTCACTGAGCGAAGGTGTGAAAGGGAGAGATTGTATTGCTTTTCCTGGGGTCGCGTCTTGTGAAGTAGGTGATGTTCACAATTCAGTGACGGCAAAAGCGGCAACTAAAGCGGTGGGTCTGTTTGATAGATTAGTTCAGATGCAGCACAAGTTAAATGGAAACAGTGCTGAGAAGTTTGTGCGAAATTTTCCTGCTGAGTCATCGAACCATTCTTTTGTCAAGTGCAGCGTGATATCTAATTTGGGTGTTACGGCAAAAAAGATGCTAAAAGTGAGAAGATTGGTAGATTGTGACACGGTTGGTAGGAGAAAGAAGGGAGATGCACAACAAAGGAAGGCTGGTAAGTCAACCAATTCTGGAATTTGTAAAGGGGATGTTTCAGTGAGTAGAGGTGTGGAGCCGGATAGTACGGAAAATAGAAATAGTGTTGATAAAAGACTTTCTATGGTCAACACAACGAAGAGTCGGATATTTGTAGGAGTAATAAAAGACAATGGGAGTTTTTGGATTGTAACTATGGCGGAAAACTTTTATCGGCTATTGTAGCTTTGGGTGTGGTAGAAGCGGAGGGAAGAAGCAAATTAGAGAATAGAATAGATAGTTTGGAGAATGGAGGAAAGTTGTCAAGGAAGGGGAAAAAATTGTTTTCAATGATTGTTGGATCTTCAAATGTAAGAGGGGCGTTAATTCGCTAAAAAGAAGGAGAATAGATGCGTTGATCAAAAAGGGAAAGGCGGAGATTTTTATGATTCAAGAGACAAAAATTACTTCTTTGAAAGAGGAGGTGGCGAGGAGTTTTTGGGTCTAACCGGAGATTGGGTATTCTTTTTCCAACTCTATGGGAAGGTCGGGAGGTTTGTTAATTTTGTGGAATGCGGGAAAGGTGGAGGTGGTTAATAGTTTTAAAGGAGAGAGTTTTTTGGGAATTAAAGCGGTGTGGAAGGGTAATTGTTATTATGTTGTTAACGTTTATTCATCTTGCGAGTTGGTAAAGAAGAGATCGTTGTGGAATGAATTATTAAGATTGAAGGATTCCTTTGATGATGGTGAATAGATTATAGGAGGGGATTTTAATGCGATTAAAGATAGAAGGGAACGGAAAGGGGAGAACGGGGGTGGTGAATAATCTTGAAGTTGATTTATTTACGGAGTTCATTAACAAAAGTCTTTTGGTGTATGTTCTGTGTAAGGGGAAGAAATTCCCGTGGTATAGTGGAGATGGAAAATCGATGAGTAGAATTGATCGGTTCCTTGTATCGGATAATGTGGTGAGTAGATGGGGGGTGATTGGCCAATTGATTGGGGTAAGGGATATTTCCAATCATTGCCCAATTTGGCTTGTGGTGGATAATTCGAATTGGGGTCCGAAACCTTTTAGATTCAACAATGAATGGTTTACTTTTGAATCCTTTTTGCCTTTCATGGAGAAGGAATGGGTGAACATGAAAATTTACGGGAGAGGAGATTTTGTTCTTAAAGAGAAGCTTAGGCTTTTTAAGGATAAGTTGAAGGTGCGGAATAGGGAGGTCTTCGGTAGGTATGATTTGGAGATGGAGGAAGGTGTTAGACAATTGAATATGGCCGATGCTTGTTTGGAGGCGGTTTCCGATGATCTTCTTGATGAAAATTTAGAAAAGAGGAAGGAAGCGACTAGTAAGATATGGTGGAACTTGAGAATTAAAGAAAACATGTTCTTACAAAAAGCTAGTTTGAGGTGGATTAAGGAGGGGGATGCTAATAGAGGATTTTTCCACAAGGTCATGAAAGAAAAGAGAAGTTTTAATCATTTAGGCCCTATTGCTTCAGAGGAGGGAATGGCGGTTTCGGTGGAAGATGTGAGGGACGCGGTGTTTAATCATTTTAGAGATAAATTTGTAGAAGTGTAGGAGAGTAGACCTTTGTTGGAAGGTGTTGATTTTAAGAGTATTAGTGAGGAGATTGCGGTGAATCTTGAAAAACCGTTTCTTGAAGATGAAATTAATGAGGCGGTGTGGAGTTGTGGGGGAGACAAATGTCCAGGTCCGGATGGTTATTCGTTTCTTTTTATTAAGAAATGTTGGAAATTCATTAAAGAAGATTTTTTGCTTTTTTTCAAGTACTTCTATTCCGGCAATGTTATTTCCAAGGCTATCTCCTCTTCTTTTTTGTCTTTGATTCCTAAGACTAGCAATCCGCTATCCTTAGATGATTATAGACCCATTTGCTTGGTGGGTTGCATGTACAAAGTAGTGACTAAACTTTTGGCTAGGAGGTTAAAGTGTGTTCTTGATAGGATTACTTCTCCTTGTCCAAACGCGTTTGTGCCTGGTAGACATCTTTTGGATGGAGTTTTGATGGCTAATGAAGTGGTGGATTACGCGAGGAAGGAAAGGAAAAGTTGTTTGTTGTTTAAAGTCGACTTTGAGAAGGCGTATGACAAAGTTAGTTGGAGTTTTTTGAGGTATTTGTTGAAGAGAATGGGTTTCGGAAGGAGATGGATGGGATGGATGGAGATGTTGGTTTTCAATAGTAGTATGTCGGTCCTTGTTAACGGAAGCCCTACTAAGGATTTCGGTGTGTTTAAAGGTTTGAGACAAGGAGATTCTCTTTCTCCTTTTCTCTATGTTTTGGTGGCGGAAGGTCTTTCGGGTTTGGTGAGGAAATCTATAGAAATTGGGGAATTTGGGAGCTTTGGTATAAAAAACTCTTGTTGGGTGGATATTCTCCAATTTGCGGATGATACTTTATTGGTGGGGGAAGGAACTTAGAAGCAAGTGAAGGCGATTAAGGGGGTGTTAAGGGCGTTTGAGATTGTTTTGGGCCTAGGTATTAATTATCATAAAAGTAAATTAATTGGTATCAATACAAGGGATTCTTTTTTAGAAGCCACGACTTTTTTTCTATCTTGCAAAGTGGAGGAAAGCAATTTTATTTTCTTGGTATACCGATTGGTTTTGATCCAAGGAAGGATTTGACATGGAAGCCTTTAGTGTTGAAACTAAAAAAGCGTCTAGGGAGTTGGAAAAATCGGTTCCTTAATTTGGGAGGTAGAATCACGCTTTTGAAGTCCATACTCACCTCGTTGACTATTTTAACGATGTCGTTTTACAAGATGCCTTTGAAAGTTGTGAAAGAAGTTAATAGGATTCAAAGTAACTTTTTATGGGGAGGTGTGGAGGAAAAGAGAAAGATTCACTGGGTGAGTTGGAGGAATGTTACTCTTCCTTTTGACAAAGGGGGAATCGGGGTAAAGAACATTGCGGTTTTTAATAATGCTATTCTTACAAAGTGGCGGTGGAGAATCCTTCAAGGGCATGAAGCTCTTTGGCTAAGGGTGTTGAAGTCTCGGTACGGTGATTTATCTTCTTTGGTGTACGGTACGTTTGGCTCAAAAGTCCCTTCTTTTTCATCTCCTTCATCTCTTTCTTCTTTATGGTGGAGGGATCTTTTGAAAATTGGGAGGAGTTCTTTTAGGGATCCCATTGTTGAAGGGTGTAATTTTGTCGTGCATAATGGGTATAACATTCCCTTTTGGGAAGCTAATTGGTGGGAAGGTCTTATTTTGAGGGATGTTTTTCCGGATTTATATGAGGCTTCTTGTTTGAAAGGGGTGTCCGTAGCGACAATGTGAGGGTGGTTAGAGGGGAGATGGAGGTGGGGTGATGTCGGGGTTTCCCTGAATTTGGAGGCGGAGAGGGGTGTTTCGGAGGGAATAGTTCAGTTGAAGGCGGTGTTGGCCGAATTTGGTGGAGTGGGGGAAGGGAGAGATGTTGTTTCATGGAAATTTAATTCCGATGGAGTTTTCTCGGTGGCATCTTGTTACTCTTTTTTGGGAAAAGTTTTCATTCCGGATGGGCCTCCTAACAAGTATGATGGGGCGTATGGGCTAGTGTGGAAGGCGGAGGTGCCTTTCAAAATCAAGGCGTTCGGATGGAGACTTCTTCTTGATAGGATTCCGACTAAGGACCGTTTAGTGTATAGAGGTATAAATTTTCCTTTAGATAATTTAAAGTGTATTTTTTGTGGATATGAAGTAGAAAGTAGAAACCATTCTTTTTTTGGTTGTCGGGTGGTGAAGGCTATTTGGAATGAGATAGCTCTTTGGATGGGTAAAGAGGGTGGTATGTAGGATGGGTGTTTGTCAAATTTTATGGATTGGCATTGCTTCTTCCGAGATAAAAAGGTTAAGAATAGCAAGGTGGACGTCTAGTGGCTTGCTACTACTTGGACGTTATGGTTGGTTCGAAATGGTGTATGCTTCCGGGAGGAAGATTGGAATTTTAACGATACGGTTTGGAACATTAAGTACATGGTTTGGAATTAGTCTTTTTGCGGGAAAACTACACACTCCAACTATTCGTTTTATGAGTTCATAAAAGATCCGCTTCTTTTTCTCTCATAAGTTTATTTGGTTGTAATTTTCTCTTTTTTATGAGGGTTTTCTCGTTTCTTGTGTAATCGGGTTGGAGAACCCTTAGTTCTCCCTTTCAATATATCTTGCTTACACAAAAAAAAATAACGACAACTTTAATATTGATGGATTAGACTTATTTTTCAGAATTGAAAATATTAAGAGAAATTATGTATGTTGAAATCGATACACCAATTGATATACTTAATTATATAATAAGACTGAACTCCTTCTCAAACGCTTTTGTTGCTTATAGAATAATATTAACGATTCTGATTCTTGTAACTGTTTCTTCAACAAAGTCGGGTCTTAGATTGGTCGATTTGGTGTAAGAACCCGGCTGCTTGTCTTTGTTAATGAGACATCATCGTCTCATTTTTTTATAGGTCGTTTTTGTAATTTGGATTGAGCACCCTTATATTTATATTTAAATTGAATTTGCTTATAAAAAAAATATCAATAAGGAGGATAGTGAAGTTTTACTGCAATTGCACTTTTCTAGGAACGCGTTTTTGTTTTTGACAAATATAGGAGTAATAGATTATTTTTAAAATAACAATTGAGGAATAGAAACATATACTAACCATTATTTTGAATTCAGTTTTTTGAGGAGTGCTACTCGAAAGCATTAAAAATCAGAATCTTGTATTGTAGAAAGAAGAAAAAATCTAAAACTCCATATTCTTTAAATTTCATTTTTCAACCCAAAATATCTAGTGAATTTCCCATTTCTATGTTTGTGTTGAGTTATAGCTGTTATGCATGATTCAAAAGTCCAAATGCATCGATTCTCTTGTATAATACATATCTGAAGGGACCACATGCTACAACGTGATGTTTACATCTATTTCTATCCTAAAATGGGAGGTGAAGATGACAACCCTTCGAAGTTCAAAGGGATACATGCCCCATTATTGGTACAGTAATTAACCTCTTGATTTGACAGGATTTTCTTCGTGACAAATGTCTACGTATGTATGATCAAACTTAAGTCATTAAAGATTGAATTGAATATATATATATATATATATATATATATATATATATATATATATATATATATATATATATATATATATATATATATATATATATAAAAGGAATCAAATTACACCCAAATAGTTATACCATGAGTTACACTCGCTCATAACTTCGCCTCACATGATTATTTTTGAAAATCAACCGTTGGATAGAAACATATTATTATGTAGATCATATGTATAAAGTTTGAGATTAATTTATGATGATTTAGTATGTCATCGAACTACAATAAAATTAACGTTATATGAAAGTTTATTTTAAGTTAATTTTTGTGCATCATGGTGACATAGTAAATCATCGTAGATTATCTCAAACTTTATACGTAGGATCTATATGATAGTATGTTTCAATCCAACTGTTGATTTTCAAATATAACTATCCAAGACGAAGTTATGAGCGAGTGTAACTCATGGTGTAATTATTCGGGTGTAATTTGATCTCTCTTCGAGGCGAACTCGCCTCAGCTCAGTTCGACTCGTTAAGATTTGGTCGAGTTCGAGTTCATCGCAAACTTTTTTCAGCTAAAATTCGACTCGTTAAGAATTGGTCGAGTTCGAGTTCATCACGAATTTTTTTCAACTAAAACTCGACTCGTTAGAAGTTTACAAACAACTCGGTTCAACTCGTTAGGTTCAACTCGCTTGTTTCACAGACTTCAAAGTAATTTTTAAAGTCTATTTTTTATATAGATTTGACATTCTAAATTAATATTTTTATAAATAAAAATTATTAGATTGGGATTTATACGATGTTGATTTTATTTATATAATTATTTGTAAAGATATTTTGTTCACTTGAGAATATAAATTATTAATTAAAACCGTTAGACTAAAAGAAAATATGGAACTAAGATTTGGATCAAATATTTAAACTTACTCTTAAAGACAATATAATTTATCTCATATATAATCGAGTTATATATAATCGAGTTGACTCATGAACCTAACGAGTCGAACTATGGATAGTTCAAGTTATTTAGTTAACGAACTTAGTTTTTAGTTGATATTCAACTCATTTGGTTCATGAACCTAGTTCAACGATTTAATTTTCGAATCGAATTTCGAACTATTTTCGAGTTGGTTCGGTTCATTGTCATCCCTATATATTACATTCGAGTTTACGACAAAGGTGGCAAAGCGGATCCTATTCATTAGACATATCCGTTTTATTCATATATTTATTGATATATCAAAGTTTTAAACTTGCACTCTTGATATGTTGATTTCATTATGTTATATTTTTTTCGGACTTTTGAGGATTGATATTAAAATAATTTTTTTGTAATTTTAAATTTACAGGTGCAAGTTTGTTGGATCCACCCCGCTTTTTTTTAGACGGATTAAGATTTTATACATGCATCATTTATTATGTTTGTCCTATCATTTTTTTTTCTTTCATATTTTTGTGAAATAAATGACAATAAAGTGGTTTTTTTATTTAGCCAACTAATTCAGATTCACGTAGTGAATCAACTACTTTGATAATTGATTTCGTGCTTCAGAGGGATGGAACGGCTCTCTGGTCAAATTTTATTTTCACTAAGAATAAAATTCGAGATAATACCAATATGATTCGTTCTAAGTTGAAGCTTATTTCCCTCGTTCTGAAATTATCAATTAAAATTAAACTTTTATGAGCTTATGATAGAACTAAATTATTTTTCACTCAACAGGCTATATATATTTTACAAAAGGAATACTAAAAAAATTGAAAAAAAAAAAAGGAATCAGTCTATAAAATATAAAATTTATTTTTAATACAGAACTAATAAATTTCAAATTACAATTGCATGACAAATGCGAATTGATTGACCTAATGAAATTAGTTGGCATGCCTATTATGTTGTAACACAGGTTGTAATCTCTTTTTGTTGGTTGGGATCAAATTAGGAAAGAAAATTACTTTTCATTTAACCACTCTTTCTTTTTTCTTATCTTTAAGTTTAAAAGGAAAAAACTTCTTACAACTAATTTATTACCATTTTAAACCAATGGAAATAATTAATCGCCTAAATTAGCTAGTAAATCCACATAACAAAATGTTCTTGCAATTAAAACTTCAAATAATTAGAATTTCACTTTTTTAAATTAAATAAAGAGTGAATATCTATTTTTTCCCTCACAAAAATTAAATAATTTAAATTAGTCCCTCAAAAAAATCAATTTAATTCTTTATAAAATTTATCGGACCATATTTTATCTATTTTTTGTTAATATTTTTTTCAAACCGTGACAGGATATTGCCGGGTTGGATTTTATATTTTTTTCATTTTTAAAATATTAAATTAATTTTTTAATTTTAATTTCATTTTTTAAACAATTCTAATTTAATAATATCAAAAAAATCAAAATCGTTTTTTATAAAGAATCAAACGCAAGACTTTTAAACAACATCTTAAGTCTTTACCACTATGTCAATATTCATTCATAACAAATAATTCCCATGATTTTTAATAATACTAAACAATTCTGAATTTAAAACATAAATTATAAAATTTATATCAATGGGGTCTCAAACTTAAATATGTTAAATGATAATCACTATACAATTAGACAAATCAATTTCTATTGTTAATATTCTTTATGATGAATATTTAACTTAATAATTTAAAACAAGTATTTATTTATTTCAAATAACATACAAATAAATATTTATTAATTTCAAATCATGGAAATTATTTTTCATGAATGAATACTGGTCTAGTCGTAAAGACTTAAGATGTTGTTTAAAAAATTTTGGTTCTATTCTTTATAAGAAATATATTTGAATTTTTTAATATTATTAAATTAGAATTATTTAAAAATAAAAATAAATTAAAGACTAATTTAGTATTTAAAAAATAAAAAATAAAATTTGATGTGGCAATTCAATCATGATTTAAAAATAGAAGAAAAAAATCAATTTAAAAAAAATATTAACAGAATCATTAATATGGTCCGATTAAATTTTATAAAGAATTAAATCGAGTTATTTTTTATGAGAGACTAATTTGAATTGTGTAGTTTTTGTGATGCTAAAAGAAATATAAGTAACATATTGTAAATTTAAACTAACATTTATATAAACAGATTTTTACAACTAATGACTCATATGTAGATACAGAAATAGAACACGACATGACTAATTATTTAGTAAAATGTTTCATATTTTGTTTTACATAGACATTAAAAAAAAGGTCAGAGAAAAAAATTCTAATTCACATTCCACATATTTTTAGTTGAAAACCCCATTAATACACAAAAAGTTAGCACAATTAATCAAAACTTCATCTCCATCCATTTCAAGTAGTATTAGGCAATGAATTCCAACAAAAACTAGATACGTTTCTAGTGTGTAAAGTTGTATTTGAAAGCTAAGAATGGCAAGATAAGAATCAAAAGTCTACATCCACTTTCAAGAGTTGTTATTCCTTTTCAACCATACGTATAAAAACAAGAGGATAGCATGTACCAAAAGAAAATCAATACAAGCAATGTCAATGTTGTTACCAAACGACTCAGTCTAGTTGAAGGAGAGAGCCTCATGGGGTTTTCTATATATGTCTATTTAGAATTAAAATGATTCTTTCTATATACATTTGGGATGGCTCAATACTCTTTATGGATTCCTCATCACTCCAGTGAAATTTTAAAAATAAAATTTTGAATTTTGAATTTTAAAATTCAAATGTGTTTAATATACAACAAACTCTATCTTAAAAATTCCAACTTCAGAATTTGTATTCATAAATTATAGAGATTGAACTCCGAACACGCCTTGACACATCACACATATGCTCAATTTCACAACCATGCAATTTAAAAATACTTCAGATTCTAATGTCTCGGTAATCCATACGTGTCTGTTTAAGTATTCGCATGTTTCCCTCTACATTCTCATTTTCACTTCTACATATAGAGGAAAACCACAACTTATACTCATTTGCATTCTCAGAGATTTTTCATCATTTTCAAGCATTCTCATAACTTTTACTCCATTGCATTAATGTTTAGTACGTCTCTCAAGTACTACTCCACTGCATTGCATGACTCTGAAGTTATACTTCATTGCATTGGTATGTTACTCGTTTCTTTTTTATTTGACATGCATGCATTACCTAAATAATTTATAGGTGGTATGATACTTTAGAGCCTGAGGTTTGTGCCTTGCTTGTCAAGAACAGTTCAGTTTCTTCATTTTTCACATTGGAGCTTAGAATTTGTGTTTTGTTTCTCTCCTTCGTTTTTATTGGTTCAATGCAGTCCGAATTTCAAAATTCGGACTCTTAATCTAGATAACAAAATATGGAATTACTAGGGATTCGTTTGTTTTTGTGTTGGTTCTGCTCCGTTGTTTTTTGTTTTTGTACTCTGTTATGACATGATTTTTTTATTTGATTGTAGGAAAAATATTTGACACCAACAAAGACTAAGACATGGTAGGGTGACCCAATATTCTTTCGTTCGTAGGAAGAAAATTAGACCCTCGCGACCTGCAGTTTGAGAAACTTCCTTAGCTGATGAGGGATCATCTTCTCGATTTCATGTGTCATCGGCATTGTCTTCCCGGATTCGCGTGTCCCTTATTTCTCTAGATGATGTTGTGTCTGATGGTTTCCTGAGATACCCTACATACCTTTCATTGTTTCCTTTGTATCTAAACCATGTTGCTTGACACATTTATGAGGGAGAGGTAGTATAAATATTTAATTACTCTTTTAAACAACTGTGTTATAATATTTGAATTGTCTAACTATGGATGTATTTATTTTTTGTAATATCGTGTTACGTTAAAATGTATCAAGCATGGTAGGAAGGTTGCAAAGCTGAAGCAGCCTGATGTACCATGGTTTTAGAATGTATTGCAGCTATCTAGGCTGCAGGATTGGATATGGTTATATTAACCATGGATTATTATCTACTTTTGTGGAGAGATGGAACGTAGAGACGTCATCATTTTATCTTCCAATCGGTGAGATGTTCCTCACACTTATGTATCATGCTCCTACATCTTTCAATCATGGGAAAATTATTAAACTACTCCTAAACAAGTGAACATGAGGTACTAGACATGATGGTGACTTATTTGGGAGTTGACTTGGGAATAGCCCAATATGAGATAGATGACACCGAAGGATGCCATGCTAGGTTTTCATTTCTAGTAGACCTACATAAAAATCACCTAGTTGTAGTTGTGGATATTGGTGGCTACGGTTGGAAATGAGTCGAGTCGAGTCAAACTTGCGTCAACTCGGCTCGACATTTTAAGAATTGGTTCAGCTCAAATATTGGTTCGAGTTCGTCACGAACTTTTTTTTCAACTCAAACACGATTCGTTAGAAGTTCACGAACAACTCAATTCAACTCGTTAGGTTCAACTCGTTTGCTTCACGGACTTAAAAGTCATTTTTAAAGTCTATTATATATTTATATATATATATATATATATATATATATATATATATATATATATATATATATATATATATATATATATTTGACATTTTAAATTAATATTATTTTAAATAAAAAATATAGAAATAAAATAAAAGTTATAAGATTGAAATTTATACGAAGTTGATTTTATTTGTATAATTATTTTTAGAAATATTTTGCTCACTTGAGAATATATCAATTAAAATCGTTAGATTAAAAGAAAATATAAGGGAAAGATTTAAAGTGAGTCTTTAAACATACTCTTAAAGACAATATAATCCATCTCATATATAATCGAGTTGACTCATGATTCATGAACCTAACGAGTCGAACGATGTATAATTCAAGTTCAGCTCATTTAGTTAACGAACTTAGTTTTTGTCTTATATTCAGCTCATTTGGTTCATGAACCAAATTCAAAGATTTAATTTTCGAACCGAGTTCTGAACTATTTTCCAGTTGGTTTGGTTCGTTGTCACCCCTACTGATGATGATGATGATGATGCACAGGTTACATAATATAGATCATGTGCATAACGGCCATACCTCTTGGTTTTGATCCGCACGTTCATATTTGTGTAAAAATTGTGGCATATGTCGATGTTATCTACCTTAGATACTTCATTGACTTAGAGATAAATCATGAGTACAATTGGGGGGGTTCTCGTTTTGTGTGCCTCTGCTTCAAGTTAGTTGAAGGTGATTTATGGGAGACTCAAAAGTTGACAGAAAACAACTGTCAACTTAAGGAAATTTATTTGCACCCTGACTGATATTAATTTCATAATAATTTGTGTTACATCATTACTAATATTTCATCTAAACCATTTTCAAAAATGAATCCACCAACATTTTTCACATCTCTCCGGTTGGACATATGTGGAAGACTACTCAGAGGCTTTTCCATGTGCATGCTCGATCATCCTGCTCATAGGGAATCATTTGATCGAGTCATTCTGAGTTGCTCTTGATTGCATCGTGTCGAATGATATTTGATTTATGTTGTACAGTGAGCACTGTGAAACACAGCCCTTGGAGGTGATAGCCTTGTACTCTAAAATATAGATGGATGGCTTGTAGGTATCGACTTATGTATCCATATTTACCTGACTAAGTCCTGCGGCAGTTCAGGATGCAAGTTACTTAGAGACCCTATTGTTGTTGGTTGTGACATTTTCCTCTACATGGAAGTTGATGAGATTTTTACAGGGTACTATGATCATGTGGTCCTAGAAAATGTATGACGTGTGTCATTCCCTCTTCTATAGAGTATGGTATACGGCTACATCCAATAGTTTTATAGATTGTCACATCCTTACAAGACACCAGATGCAGAAGGAGATCCTTTGAGGTCAGCTCATCAAGAGATCTTATAATAGTAGCAGGTAAGGGAGGATCATGTCGTTTATGTGTTGTTAATATGTCACAATGTTGTGGTTATTAGGAGAGAGATCATAACTAGGGGCGAGTTAGAGGAAGACACTCCTTAGATAACCATTCTACATATCATCTTATCTTAGCAAAGGCACAACATATACGTTGCAGTACAGACGATAGGTAATAACGCAGATACGCAATAGTTATCTTATACTTTGTATAATGGTTAGTTGGATTGATTCTTACATTTTTGACATTTCGTATTTAACATTTTAATATTTTGTCATTTAGATATACGCAGTAGTCTTCTATTTTAATCTTATTATTGAATGACAAATGTGTATGATTTATTGTGAGATCAATTTGTAAATGACTTATAATGTAGCGTTTATTAAAAAAATGTCTTTTAACTTGCTATCTTAGGGTGTAAAATAATCCCATAGAGTGAATATGAAGATTATAATATAGAACTATGTTTTTTCTCATTATAGGAAAACACAGAAAATATGCAAGATTAATTCGAAAATTGATACATAGGAATTTTAAATTTTAAGATGGCGTAAGAATCTTCGAATTTTACTTTTAAATGGCTCCTCTTTTTAACAAACGCTTTCAACTAATTTTTAATGAACTCACTTTACAGCACTTGCAAGTTACAACCTTTTTATTACTTTTTCTTTCTTTGGTTTAAATTAACTGTATGAAGAAAATAAACGTCATAACATTTTAGGAAAAATTTACTTTCTTTTCTTCACTTCAAGCAAAAGAAGTGAACTTGTGTCTATAGATTCGGTTTTTTTTTTTTTTTTGCAACGTCAAAAGGAAATAATTTTATTCATTCACTTTCTTTTATTACTTAGGACTCATTCTGTATATTGTTGTATTAACATGTGCATCTTAATTTATTTTCTCATTTTTAATTATATTCATAGATAAGAAAAATACTTTTTAAATCCTTGCAATATAGTCCAAGGATGTAAAATGTTCTTGCATATAAAAGACAAACTCAATGTTAAAAATTTAGTCTTACAACCTCATGTATTAAGTTTAAATCTCCTCCAATAGGGTTGTAAAATAACCAATTAATATCATTTTATAAATTAATTAAAAAATTCAACTTATTAAATTTTTATTTTAAAAAATGAAACATGACGAAATGTTTTTTATCCCTAGTTGTTTTGACATAAGTCTCCGTAATATTTGTCAATATCAAAATTAGTCTTTTGTATAATACTCTCTCCGTACTAAATTATTAGGCATTTAGACATTTAACATAAATTAAAAATTATTCATCACATTACAATATTTTCTTTAATTAATTATATAAAAAGGAGAAATTAAAAGAATTAGAAAGAGAAAACCCAATAAATAATAATGAATATAGTAATAAAAAATTCATTAATATGATATTGAAATTGTAAATCGTAAAACAATTTATAATTTAAAAAAAAATTAACAAAATGATTTATAATTTGATACGGGGTAGTAGTTTGTAGTAAAACAAACACATAACGACCAAATAATGTGAATAATATTATGTCACTGTTTACGGTGATTTCCGGTAAACAACCGCTAGTCTTCCAAACTATAATAAATATGATTTGGTTACTCGCAGGATCGACTAGATTGATCCTAGGACACATAGTCAAGAAGATTGTCATCAACGTTCATTCGAACCATATTCATTATTTTGTCTTCTTCGATAAGCGTTGTTCGATTAAAGAACAAATAGTCTTGACAATCACTTTGTTATATATAAATGTGACTTCAGCGAAAAGATAAGTAACATAACATAGAAAATTAAAAGGACTATTGAAACGTAAAGAATCTTAAACTGCAGAAATGTAAAAGACTTTGAAAGTAAATAACATGAAAGTAATTCGAAAGTAAATGGCATTAAAGTAAAGATACAGAAATGTAAATGGCAAGAAGTAAACGAAATGCAGTAATTCTGGAAGATATTTAAAAACAAAAGATAATACACATGTATTAAAATGGTGGTGTCATACGTACATTTTCTCAGCGAACTCTTTCTCTTAACGCTTGATACTTGAGTAAATATGTGAGTGATTTGTACAAAATGAACACACAGAATCCTAACATTAAGACTCCTATTTATACTAGTTTCGACCTTAACGGTCCTATACTAATCTGCTGCCACGTTTCCCTTAAGAACTTCCAGCGATGCCATCTGTTACTTGGACAGTTACGAAACCGTCTTCGAATTTCAAATCTTCCCGCCTGAGTCTGTCTTCGACGCGTGGCAGTGTATTGAACAAACACTACGAAAAAAACACGCTAAGTAGTAATACTTGAATATATTTATAAATTTGTCTAAGTCCCCGAAGACACATACTTTTCACTAGCTTTCAGTATTCATTATCTTCATAGTGAACTTAGAAATCTTTACTCTCGAAGCATGACCATCAGTAGCCATTCTTTTATTTTTAAGGGATGGCCATCAGTAACCATCTTTCCTTCGATTTTCTACTTCTTCGAAGGATAAATAATATAAAACGAAATCTTCAGCTAACAAATTGCCCCCAATAAATGCCTGTTTCGAGAGTCAACAGAAATAGGCGTTTCTTGTCATTATAAGATTTCGTTCTTTATTGATCTTTGAGAGTTCCAAGACTGCTGACTAACGTCATAATCATTGATGACCCTGTTTCCGAAACGTCTTGTCATTTTCAAAGATGT